>NC_086116.1:61050286-61350286 GCF_963921235.1 Mobula hypostoma | reverse complement strand
GACGAGAACAAGATTCCCAGATGGTTTGTTGCCTCCTGGGTACCAAGGTCAGGGACATCTTGGAACAAGTCCTCAGCATTCTTAAATGGGAGGGTGAGCAGCCAGAAGTTGTGGTCCACATCGGTACCAATGAAATGGGTGGCAGGGGTGACGAGGTCCTGCAAAGGGAGTTCAGAGAGTTAGGTGCTAAGTTAAAGGATGGGACCTCCAGGGTTGTGATCTTAGGATTGACACCCATGGCACCTGGTAGTGAGGCCAGAAACAGGAGGATCATAGAAACATCAAAATAGAAAACCTACAGCACAATACAGGCCCTTCAGCCCACAAAGCTGTGCCGATCATGTCCCTACCTTAGAACTACCTAGGCTTTACCCATATCCCTCTACTTTTCTAAGCTCCATGTAGCCATCCAGGAGTCTCATAAAAGACCCTATCGTATCTGCCTCCACCGCCACCACTGGTGGCTAAGGAGTTGGTGCAGAAGAGACAGCTTTAGATTTTTGAATCATCGGGCTCCCTTCCAGGGAAGCTAGGGCCTGTGCAGAAGATGCAGCTCAGAACATGATTTCCACCATGCCCAAACTTTCGATTCCTGACTTTGTATGGAGGGTGAGCATGGCGGGACTAAGGTTCTGATCTGTGTATATTTCAATGCAAGGGGTATTGTAAGAGAGGCAGAAGAGCTTAGGCAATGGAACTATGACATTGGCAGATTAATGGTTCAGCATGGACTTGTTGACTTGCACTTGGACCATAGCCCTCCATACCCCTCAGATCCATATCCTTATCTAAATTTCTTTTAAATGTTGTAGTCTAACCCACATCCATAACTTCCACTGGCAGCCCATTCCACACACTCTCACCACCCTCTGTGTGAAGAAGATCCTCCCCATGTTCCTCTTAAACATTTCACCTTTCACAGGTAATTCACAAACTCTAGCTCTAGTTTCACCCAACCTCAGTGGAAAAAGCCTGGTTGCATTTACTCTCTCTCTACCCCTCATAATTTTGTATACCTCTATCAAATCTCCACTCAGTCTCCCCCGCTCCACTGCTGATAAACTTCACTTGGTCCAGAGAAAATGCACCAGGCACCCATTGCCTATCAGCACACAAAGGAAACTGGTCCTCACCTTAGATGAGAAGCCTTCCCTAAATCAATGGGGAGAGACGTGACTGTGAAGTTGATTCTATTTTGCAGTTGGAGTTCCTGAATTGTGCCAGATGGCTCGATATGTAATAGTGATGTAAAGTCTATTCAGTCTTTTCACTGATGTGAAAAGTTTACTGTGAGACACTGCCACACTCCACAGACAGCGGTGAAACAATACGAAGACCAAGAAGTGGGAGTTCATGGCTGAAAGGGAGCATAAATCCCTCCTATCAATGGTTTTAACAAAAGTCAACACGAGTACAAATGTAAATACACTCAGTGGCCACTTTATTAGGTACAGATGTACGTTTGCGGTCTTCCGCTGCAGTAACACATCCATTCCAAGATTCAACCTGTTGTGGGTTGAGAGATACTGTTCTGCACACCACTGTTGTAACATGTGGCTACTTCAGCTCCTGTCACCCTCCTGTCAGCTTGCACCAGTTTGGCCATTCTCCTCTGACCTCTCTCACTAACAGGGTGTTTTCACCCACAGAACTGCCACTCACTGGATTTTTTTTTGTTTTTCGCACCACTCTCTGTACACCCTGCAGACTGTTGTGTGTGAGAATCCCTGGAGATCAGCAGCTTCTGAGCCACTCAAATGACCTCATCTGACACCAACAGTCATTCCGCAGTCAAAGTCACTTAGATCACATTTCTTCCCCGTTCTGATGTTTGGTCTGAACAACAACGGGACCTCTTGGCCATGCCTGCATGCGTTTATGTATTTGCATTGCTGCCACATGATTGGCCAATTAGATATCTGCATTAATAGTCAGGTGTTCAGGTGTACCTAATAAAGTGGTCACTGAGAGTAGGTGTCATTATTTTTCCCTATAAAAACATCAGTAAGAATCCTTTGCTCTTTTCATGCCTTTTTCTAACTTCCCACTTCTCTGAGAAAGATTTTCACCTCACTGGGTAATTATTTGTGCACTGGCGAATCTGGTTCTCGAGGGAGCCCAGGTCGAGCTCCATCAGTTCCGTAGACCAAGCAGTCCACCTCATTGGCATTCTGAGTGGGTGCAAACAGAAGCTTATGTCTATAATTGTTGCTGTGATGTGCAGAGGGTGCTGATTCACCGCTGCCTGACTGGGGGACCCTTCATTTCAATGGAACATGTAAATCTGACCTCCAGCACACCCTCACCTCCTGACATACAGTCATCAATTAAGGCACAGCTCATGTCTCCCAAAAAAAAATCACGAAGCGTGAAATCTACCCAGCCCTCTGCCAGACTGTGATTGACGCACCGTGACTCCTAGTGAATTGCCATGATGCAATATTTTCATTAGATGAGAACCCCTTTGTCGACTGAGTGGGCTGCAGATCCCAGACATTGGTTGAACGGTAGTCCTGCAGATTATTTCCACTCCAGCATCAAGGTCAGGCCAGCCTCGGAGGGCGAGCAGCTGGCTGATAACAATGCCGTGCATGCGTATGGAGTTCAGAAAAATGGGGGGGGAGGAATCTCAATAAAACCCAGCAAATATTGAAAGGTCTAGACAGAGTGGACATGAAGAGGATGCTTCCTATAGAAGATGAATCTAGGACCAGTGGACACAGCCTCAGAATAGAAGGACATCCCTTTAGAACAGAAATGAGGAGGAATGTCTTTTGCCAGAGGGATGTGAATCGGTGGACTTCTTTGCCACAGATGGCTGTGGAGGCCAAGTCATTGGGTATATTTAAAATGGAGGGATAAGTTTGCGATTAGTAAAGGTGTCAAAGGCTGCAGGGAGAAGGCAGGAGAATGGGGTTTGGAGGGATAATAAATCAGCCATGCTGGAATGGTGGGCCAAGTGGCCTTACGTCTCATAGTGTAGTGATACGGTCATAGGCTGAGCTCCATATCCCTGTTGATTTGTTCACTGAAGTGGATGAGATGATGGGCCAAGCACTCAACTTCTGCAAAACTAAGGTTGTCTACCAGATTGCTGCATTATACAACATCACCTCTGACACTAGAGGTGCACAATGAGGACTGGAAAACACAAACTACCTCCTCTTTCTCAAAGCCATTGAACACATCTACATGGAGTACTGCACAAAAAAGCAGCATTCATCACTGACAACCCACACCATCCAGGCCATGCTCTTTTATCACTATTACCTTCAGGCAGGAAGTTAGGGAACCTTAGGTCCCATACACCAGGTTCAGGAACAGATATTACCCTAAAACCATCAGAAAGGTGGTACAGGAGCCTCAGGTCCCACACGACCAGGTTCAGGAACAGTTATTACCCCTCAACCATCAGGGTCCTTAACCAGCATAGATGACTTCACTCACCACAAATCTGATCTGATTCTGCGACCTACAGACTCACTTTCAAGGACTCTTTACAACTCGTGTTCTCAGTATTACTTCTATTTGCACTCTTTGTCTTCCTTTGCACATTGGCACAGTTTGAAAAGGAGTCGTGTAGTCATAGAAGTAGGTATACTACATCCCTCATTGTGAATATGGGAAAGGCTTAGCCTTTTGAGTGACATTGGTAATAAGGCAGAAACCTCATGTACGTGCTCATTTCTATCCACTTGTACCTCCAAAGCTCTGGAATTTTCTCCATCAAAGGGTTGTGAACTCAGCCAGCTCCATCATGGACACTAGCCTCCCCACCATCAAGACAGATGTCTCACTAGGCGATAACTCAAAAAGGCTGCATAAATCATTAAGAACCCTCAATGTCTAGGGCATGCCCTCTTCTCATTACTATCATCAGGGAATAAGACATAGACTCAATGTTTTAGGAGGAGCTTCTTCCTCTCTGCCATCGGAATTCTAAATAGACCATGAACCCATGAACACTACCTCACTTTTTGCTCTCGTTTTGCTCTACTTATTAATTTTGTATACGACTGCCAGAAACTATAAATTTCATGACATATATCAGTGATAATAAACCTGATTCTGATACAATGCCACAGCGCTCTCTCTTCTCCATAAAGACTGAATAAGCTCAAACCCCTAGAGCCAGCATTTAGTCTTCGTTTTATTAACTCCACCTTTGGCTCGGGGTTTGCTTTTGATCATTTCTGGCACTGCACTAAGTCTGCTGAAGATGGTGGTGGCTGTTGTCCAGTGACAGTGGTAGTGAGCAGTACATCAGGCAAATCACTACTTGG
Organism: Mobula hypostoma; assembly: GCF_963921235.1. Classification (NCBI taxonomy): domain Eukaryota; kingdom Metazoa; phylum Chordata; class Chondrichthyes; order Myliobatiformes; family Myliobatidae; genus Mobula; species Mobula hypostoma. The sequence continues at coordinate 61,346,003 of NC_086116.1, read as the reverse complement.
CATCATGGTCCACAGCAGATGGTCGTGAGTGTGCATTGATTTACTCCAAGAATCCATATAGAGTTCCAACTGTGTTAAGTAATGTTCACTGTCTAATTCCAAGTCCCATTTGAAGTTTTCTCACTGGACTATTGACCTTCAGGTTGAGGCTCTCTGTTCTAGAATTACCTAAATGTCCTCCCTCCTTCAAAACAATGTGGTGGCTCCCCCTCTGTGAGAGTTGATGGCGCCTGCATGTGCATTTCCTTCATTTCCCACAAGTCTGCTCTCATAAACTCCTCCTCCTCCCTGGTCAGAAAAGAGATGCAGCAACATGCACAAAATGCTGGAGGAACTCAGCAAGACCTGGTCATTGCAAAGAAAAGTATGAAAGTGCCTCCACTTCCTCAGGAGTCTGCAGAGATTCATCATGTCATCGAAAACTTTGGCGAACATCTATAGATGTGTGGTGGAAAGTGTGCTGAATGACTACGTTACGGCCTAGTATGGGAACACCAAAGCCTTTGAGTGGGAAATCCTACAAAAGGTAGTGGATTCAGCCTAGGACATCACAGGTAAAACCTTCCCAACCATTGAGCACATCTACGTGAAACATTACCATAGAAAAGCAGCATCCATCATCAAAAATCCTCACCACCCAGGCCATGCTCTTTTCTCGCTGCGATATTAGGTAGAAGGTACAATTGCCTCAGGACTTGTACCACTAGGTTCAAGAACAGTTAATACCCCTCAACCATCAGGCTCTTGATCAGAAGGGGATAGCTACACTCATTTAAGGACTCTTATATAGTTATTTCATGCTTGTTATTTATTGCTATTTATTTATATCTGCATGTGCGCAGTTTGTTTACAGTTAACAGTTACTGTTCTATAGATTTGCTAAGTATGCCTGTAGAAAAAGAATCGCAGGGTTGTATGGTGACTTGCATGTACTCTGATAATAAATTTTACTTTGAACTACTTTGAACTTTGAACATCAACTATTTGTTCCCTTTCATTGATGCTGCAGGACTTGCGAGTACCTCCTACATACTCTGTGTGTGTTGCTCAAGTTTTCCAGAATCTGCAGAATCTCTTGTGTGTGGAACAGAGACAGAGATCACTTGGTCCTCACCTTTCACACCACTAACCACTACGTTCAGCATATCATCCTTTGCCATTTCAGTCAGATTTAAAGGAACCCACCACTGGTCACATCTTGCCTTCTACTGGCTACCACCTCCCATTCTGATTTCTTCAACGGTCTCTCTTCCAGATTTGTACATCCCTCCTCACTCACTCTTCCCCATTCCCTGGCACTTCCCCCTGCATCCTTTGGGGGTACAGTATTTGTTGTTTCATCTCCTCCACCACCACCATCACAGGATTGAAACCACCCTTTAAGGTAAGGCAGAGATTTCCAGATATCTCCAACTGGTCTACCACATTCAGTGCTTCCTTTCCTACATTCACAGTGAGGGATATAGAACATAGAACATTACAGCACAGTACAGGTCCATCAGCCCATAACGTGCCAATTCTCCAACCTGCTCCAAGGTCAATCTCACACTCGCCTCCCACACACCTCCATTGTTCTTTTACCCATGTTCCTACTCAAGAGTCTCTTAAATGTCCCTAACGTATCTACCTCTACCACCTCCCCTTGCAGTGCATTCCACACACTTACCTGTCTTTGTGTAAATAACTTACCTCTGACATTCCCCCTGTACTTTCCTCCCAACACCTTAAATTACTCCCCCTTGTATTAGCCATTTCCACCCTGGGAGAAAGTCTGGCTGTCTATTCTGTCTATGCTTCTTATCATCTCGTACATCTCTATAAGGTTACTCTTCATTCTCCTTTTCTCCGAAGAGAAAAGCCCCAGCTTGCTCCATCTATCCTCAGAAAACTTACTAGAGCTGTAGCTGTGGGCAGTGATTCCTTTCCAAACTCTGCCTCACTGGTGCATGGAGATACAATGTGATCTTAGAAGCTGTCCAGTTTCGTGGAGGTCTACACCTCTCCTTATTAGATCAGAGCTTACTGCTTGCCTGCTCTCTCACCATGACTCGAATTGTCTACAGAAACCAGTTGTTCAAGTGATTTGGTGAAAGTACTCTGCCAATAGCTCTTTTCTCTCCGAACATTCAAAGTTGAGAATTGAGTTCAATGTCATGTGCACAAGTATACGTATGCACAGGTGCAATCCAAAACCTACTTACGGTATTTGACTCATTATTCTGCAGTAGCGGAATGTCAGTCATCGATGGGTTAATTTGAACAGCTCAATTGCTGTTTTTTCTTTTGTGAAATCAAAGTTCGTGGCAGAGAAGAAGATTGCTTGACCCTTTGACCAGTCGAGACAAGAAGGTATTTAGCTAATCTTGTTCCCCAGCTCTTGGTGTGTAACCCTGAGATGTTGACACTTGAAGTGCTTACACAGCTTTTGGGTTGACAAATGTGGATTCTTGCCTCCATCTCCCTTTCAAACAGTGATTTCCAGACTCCCACCAAAAAGTGGTGGGGATAAAACATTCCTCCACTTTCCTCGGATCTTTCCATTAATTGCCTTTACTTACCTCTACATTGTGATTGGCTGCTTTTGTGAGATCCTTCCTAAAGCACAGCAAGCATATTCAGGAATGTCTTACCTCCTCAGCAGAAGCTTGGGATGGTTCTTACTCTCCAGGTTCTTATCAATCAGGTCGGAAAGCAGCTGCTTTAAAACATCAGTAGCGTATTCGAGCTTGGTCTGAAGGACGGTCATGATCAGTGAAGCAACGTTCCCTCGGTCCCTCATGGAGAAACTTCGCTGGGACTCCAGCGTCCGGATGAAGGTCAGCAGGAAGACTTTACTGTTGATCAGCTGCCCAAACAGCATCAAGCCTTTCTCCACTCTCTCTTGCCTGTATCCTGGAACCTTCAAACAAGCAGCAACACAAAAATCAACACCCTGCGTGCCGAACGCTTTTTGTCCTGTTCCCCACACCCAAGCGTCTCTCCACCACTACCCCATCAATATCAACCTATCACTCCAACTTTTCCCAAGCAGTAAGGCCGATCAACACCTCCACCCAGTAACTCCCCCACTACTTTAATATTTCCTGTCAGTCACTGAATGTATGTCCTAGTGGCACTTTATTGACACACAATCAGTCTATGTATATAAGCTACCTTATGTATTTATATTTATTGTGTGCTTTTATTATTCTACTCTTTATCTTGTTGTGATTCTTTTTGGTGCTGCATTGAATCTGGAGTAACAATTATTTCATTTTTCTTTATCCTTGTGTACTGGAAATGACATTAAACAATCTTGAATTTTGAATCTAAAAGATAGCAAACCTTTTGAAACTCATCCCATACAATGCTCGGGATTGATCTCGTGGCTCCACTCTGATTCATGTCTTGACAAAAGGCCCTCAGAGTCAATTAAAAGTTCACAAGCCATAAGCTTATTAACGCAGTTGCTAGTGGGTGGAGTTGATTGTCATCAAAACAGAAATGAAGAGGTTTAGGTTCTGCAGTGCTAATTAGCACAGAACATTCAGAGCAAGAAGATATTAATCATGCAATTTCCTAATACCTTCCTCTGCCAGATAAGAATGCAGGTCCAAGAAAGGAATGATTAGTTCCTAACTCCTTGTATTTAAAAAAAAACTCGCTTTGAATTACTGAAAGGGTATTCTCAGATTCTTAAACAGAAGAGATTATGCGGGGGTATGTTCTTCCAATTTCATTCAGTCCAACATTGAACTGTTCTCACAACCTTTGGACTCAATTTTCAAGGACCCTTCCACTCATACTCTTATATTTACTGTTTATTTATTTATCATTATTATTTTGTTTTGTTGTTTTATTTTCTTTTTGTATTTGCACAGTTTATTCTCTTCTGTTGTTCTTTCCCACACTTCGTGTCACACTGGCCGACAACCCTGCCATTTCTTCAGTATCTGTCTGTTTTTTACGAGGCTGAGTTGCGAGCTGGACGGTCGATCCAACACAGATGGAAAGCACGTTAAGGAGCCAGCCGGATCTGAAGCTGGGACCACACGCCTCGAAGTCTGGTGCAGACACCACTACACCGCTGGCCAGGAATGTAGTTGTCTTTGCACATTGGTATTTGTCCATTTTATATGTGCTCCTTCAATGACTGTATTCTATTTCTTTAAATTCTCTGTGAATGCCCGCAAGAAAATGAATCTCAGCTAACGTATACGTACTTTGATAATAAATTTACTTGAACATTGAACTTTGGAAATCCAGAGTAACACACACAAAATGCTGGAGGAACTCAGTAGGTCAGGCAGCATCTATGGAAAGGAATAAAGAGTTGACATTTCAGACCGAAACCCTTCGAAAGGGCCTGCGGAATTCCTCCAGTATTTTGTGTGCGTCACTTATAGACTGCTAGGCTGGCTGCATCACCGTCTGGTATGGGGGGTGGGGGCTACTGCACAGGGTCGAAGTAAGTTGCAGAAAGTTGCAAAATTAGTCAGCCCCATCGTGGGTATTAGCCTGCATAGTATCCAAGACATCGTCAAGGAGCAGTGTCCCTGGAAGGTGGCATCCATCATTAAGGACCCCCACCACCCAGGGCATGCCCTCTTCTCATTGCTGCTGTCAGGAAGGAGGTACCAAAACCTGAAGGCACACACTCAGTGATTCAGGAACAGCTTCTTCCCCTCTGACATCCGATTTCTGAATGGACATTGAACCCATGAACACTACTTCAACACTATCTTTTATTTCTATTTTTAGCAGTACTTATTTTAACTTAACTATTTAATATACTTATATACACTTACTGTATTTTATTTTTTTCTATATTTATCACATATTGCATTGTACTGCTGCTGCAAAGTTAACGAATTTCATGACATACATGTTAATAAACCTGATTCTGATTTGTATGAGAGCCATTTTTATGAACTTGCTCAGGTGGGGAATAGTTAGAGAGGGTAGAGTTCAGAATGACTAGCAGGAGTTCTATGGTACCTTCCTGAAGAGCTTCTGATGAACACCCAAGGGAACCGTTGCAAGTCAAAGCTGCTCAATTTAAATCGAGCTCCAATCCCTTTTAAATCTCTTGACAACCATCACATGCGTTCCCACCACCTTGAAGCCTCATTTACAAGCCGACGGCTCATGATTTTTAAGATCAGGTTCCATGGCAAATGCGACTAAGTATTATGTTTATAAAAGTGAAGTACTTTATAAATAATTACCAACTATTCCTTCCACTTCAGTGGAACAATGGTGCGTAAAAAGCCCCAGGCAAAATATATCACAGGAACTTTTATTGCCAATCATGGCTGGCTGCGGTTAATTATTAAAGCAATTCCGAAACAGCCGGTTTTCTTTTTATTCTCCTGTGAGGTGCGGGTGTTGCTGACACGGCCAGCGCTTATTGTCTGTCCGCAATTTCTCCTGAGAAGGTGGTGACAAGCCACCGTTGCAGACTGCTGCACTGCATGTGTTGAAAGTGAATTCCTCTGCGCAGTTGGGCAAGGAGATCCAGGATGTGATCCAGCAATAACAAGCACCAGCCAAGTGTATTTCCAAGTACGTCTGGCAGCAGTCGAGAAGATGTCTCGCAATTTGACTCGACGAATGGAAACTACTGATTCAGTGCAGAACTAAAATGACAGCTCACATCGTGCCAAATTGTCACTGATCCTGACCCAGATTCCCTGTTTGGAAAGCCGACAGTCTCAGCCCAGAAAGTAAACTTTTTATTCCTCTCCATAGTAGTGCCTGACCTATTGAGTTCCTCCAGCATTTTGCGTGTGTTGTTCTGGATTTTCAGAATCTCTAGTGCTTACGGAAAGCTGAAGCCGGAATTGTGCTGAGCGGGTAAAGGCAGCATTCTGCTTGGAATTTGAACATTTTCAGTGAAATCTCATTGGTTGCTATCAACGAGTGTCTCTGACGTACCTCAATTACTGCACCACGTCCCATTTTGATAATCTTACTCAATCAGAAATAAGATTTGGTTTTTGCTTAGAGCCCATCATGTCCCCTTTAAGATTCAGATTCTGTACTGAGAACAAGAGTTGTAACGAGTTCTTGAAAGTCAGTCTGTGAGTCTTAGAATCAGTTCAGAGTAGTGGTGATTAAAGTTATACACACTGGTTCAGGAGCCTGTTGGTGGGAGGGCAATAACTGTTCCTGACGCTAGTGGAGTGGGACCTAAGGCTGCTGTACCAGCCAGTAGTAGCAGTGAGAAAAGGACATGGCCTCGATGGTGTGGCTCCTTGATATTTCCCTCCACAGATGCTGCCTGAGCTGCAGAAAGCTGTTTTTTTTTTGCTGCAGGGTCCAGCACCTACAGTCTCTTCCATCTCCAGCACACCACCTGTACCTAATAAAGTGGCCGCTGAGTGTGTACAGGTATGTCCATGGCCTTCTGCTGCTGTAACACGTCCACTGCAAGGCTTGACATGTTGTGCATTCAGTGATGCTCTTCTACATATCACTGTTGTAACATGTTTATTTGAGTGACTGTTGCCTTCCTGTCAGTCTGGCCATTCTCCTCTGGCCTCTCTCATTAACAAGGCGTTTTCACCCACGGAACTGAAGCTCACTGGATGTTTTTGATTTTTTTTGTCCCATTCTCTATAAACTCTAGAGACTATTGTGAGTGAAAATAACAGGAGATCAGCAGTTTCTAAGATAACCAAACCACCCTGTCTGGCACCAACAATCATTCCATGGTCAAAGTCGCTTAGATCACACTTCTTCCCCCTGGGCACTAGTCCCCATAGTATCCTGGACATCTTCAAGGAGCAATGCCTCAAAAAGGCAGCATCCATCATTAAGGACCCCAATCACCCAGGTCATGTCTTATTCTCATTGCTACCATCAGGAAGGAGGTACAGAAGCCTGAAGGCACACACTCAATGATTCAGGAACAGCTTTTTCCCCTCTGCCATCCAATTTCTACATGGACATTGAACCCATGAACACGACCTCACTACTTTTCAACTTCTATGTTTGCACTAATTTAACTATTATATATATTTACTGCAATTCATGTTTTTTTTCTATATTATTATGTATTGATTTGTACTGCTGTTGCAAAGATAAATTTCACGGCATACACTGGTGTTTTGGATTCTGATGTTTGGCCTGAACAACAACCGAACCTCTTGACCACGTCTGCATACTTTCACACATTGAGTTTCTACAATATGATTGGCTGATTAGATATTTGCATTAACGAGCAGGTGTACAGTTGTACCTAACAAAGTGGCCACTATGTAGTTTGATATTGAAACACGCTAGGAATATTGCAAACACTATCATGGGTATACCTCACCAAAAATTCTCTGGAAGGTTTCAGACAGATGATTGATAGCTATATGTTAACATGTACATGTGATAAATAAATCTGCATCTTTGAGTCACGCCACGGTATCTTATAGTGATTAAAGTGACTTTGAACTGTTGTCAATTTGTACATATCACACTCCTACAAACTGCAGTCTGGGAATAAACAGGTCACCTGATTCTGTGATGTTCTCTGAAGCATAAATATTGGTCAGGACACTGGGGAAAACACCACCACTCTGCTTCGAAATAACACCATCAATCCGAGAGGGTTTGACAGCTCAGCCAAGGACTAGCATCTCAGTCATTGCAGCACCCCTCGAGGTGCACTGGGTGTGACACTCCGCTACTCTGTAAAGTGCTTTGAATGCGATTTAGACCCACCACTCCAAGGAGCCTGTGTACCAGCTAACATTGACTCTTTATTCCTCTCCATAGATGCTGCTTGAGCTGCTGAGTTCCTGCAGCATCTTGTGTGTGTTACAAATGCCCAAGAGTAGCATTTTTTTGGCCTCTGGATTCTACTGTTTCAAGGTAGAGCAATGCAGTCAGCATCATTTTCCTGCTCAATCACCACTGCCTTGCATACACTTTTACCTCAACAAGTCTCCATCCATCTCCCTTTCAGAGTCTGAATAGATCCTGTTTTCACCAGCGCCATTACGAGATGCAGAAAATCACCACTCAATCTGCAGGAACATTTTTTTTCACAACCTCTTATCTCTTTTCATCATCACTTTGAATCTGTGTCCCTGGTCATGCAACACACTGCCAAAACGATTCACTCATCCCCACTTCCAGCAACCACTTACCTCCAGCTCGCGGAGAACGGGGTGGTCTTCTATCCCTGGGAAGAGAACCCGCATGGTGTAAGCCCGATAATCCAGGAAGGGAATTCCTGTACCGTCCAAGTCACTGGTCAGCTCATTGATATCGGTCTGTAGTTCAGCAAAGGCTGTGCAAAAAGATTTACAAGTAATTAAAAGGGTTTGGCATTCTTGCCCCCTGCCATCAGACTTCTGGTGGTTCATGAACTCAAGAATGCTACCTCGCTATTCCTCATTTACACTGTTTGTTTTTTATTGTAACTTACAGTCACTTTTAACCTTCCGGTTTAAGATGGTGCTGTTGAAACACAGCGACGACTTACTGGTAGCAAACAAAACAACCAAGGCTATAAAAAATGTTCTATTAATTGATCACTGAAATGAATAGCTAGTAACTCCTGTTCAGAGTTGAGCTTTTGAATCAGCTGTACGACCTGGCATTTTTGCAGTGTGAACTGAAGTCTCAAAGGCGCAGGACTGTTGCAGCGTGGCAGGTGTGAGTTGAATTGAGACAGCAGGGCCTGGGCCCTGGGCCCTGGGCCCTGTCAGGCTAGGTAAGGTGAGGGAATAAGGCATTTCACTGTGTTTTGATGTACACATCACAAAAAATCTTGAAGTTTGAATCCCTTGAAGAGGTAAAGGGCTGAAGAAGGAGAATCTGATAAAAGTAGACAGTGGGACAAAGGAAGAAGGAGGGGCACCAGAAGGGTTAACGGGCAGGTGAACGGAAGAGAAATGGTAAGAGGGGAGCCCAAATGGGGAATAAAAAAATAGAGAGAAGGGGAGGGTTAGAGAAAGTTAGAGAAATTAATGTTCATGCCATCAGGTTTTGTGCTACTCAGACTGTTATGCTAGGAGTGCATTGAAGATTTACTAGTTTGGTTTCAGGTCTACTGCATAAGGAGAGATCAAGACGACTGGAACTACATTCATGAGCATTTAGAAGGATGAGAGATGACACCGAAACACATCGCATTCTTAAGAAGCTTGGTGCAGGGAGGAGGCTTCCCTTTAATACCCAGCGTCAAGAGGCAGAGCCTGAGAGTAAGGTGTAGGACTGAGATGAGGAGAAATTTCTTCCCTCAGAGGAAGGTGAGTCTTTGGAATTGCCTATCCTAGATGGCTGTGCAACCTCACTCATCGTGTTTGTTCAAAATGAGACATTAAATGGAATCAAAGAGTGTAGGGACAGGCTGAAAGTGCCTCTGGGATATCAGTCCTGACGTTGATGAATGGTAGAAGTGAAGAGCCAACTTCTGCTCCCATTTCAGATCTTCAAGGAAATTGATACAGTCCTCTCCTATTTTCCCACATCCAATCAAAACATTGCCTTCTTCTTTATGTTATTTATAGTTTCCTCTTGAGGATGATTACTAGTACTGCTTCAACTATACCATCAAGTAGTGTCTTCTAAATCCCTTCAGGTGCCTCAGAAAATATGATTTCATCCTGCTGTCTCCAGTCTAACTGCCAATCATTTTAAAACTGCTTCCTTAAGTTACTGTACATCCTTCCTCCAGCAGAAGCGGTCCTCTGTCAAAATTGTTTGTGATATTGAACACTCAAATCAGCTTAGTAACCTGACCTGCTCTGAAAAGAATGACCCCAACTCTCAAGCCTTTCCAAGCTCCTCATATTTCTGAAGTTCACCTTCTCTGGAATCATTCCAGCAAACAGATTTAGTGTCCCCTCTGTTCCAGGCTTCCCTCTTAACATGGAGTGCGCAGAAATGAACAGCGAACTCTAGGCAAGGTCTAACCAGGTTTTTGCAAAGATTGAGCGGAACTTCTTTACCTTTCCACCCTCTGCCCATATTGCAAAACCAAAAATAATATGGGAGACACAAGAAACTGTAGATGCTGTAATACAGCAACAAATGTCTGCTGAAGGAACTCAGAGGACCCTTAGCATTGTCAGTGATCCCTCCCATTCATCCAACTATCTCTTTGACATTCTATCACCAGGCAGAGGTACCGTGGCATTAAGGTAAGAACTGTTCCCCCAGGACACAAGACTACTAAGCTCCCTGGCACTAACCAGATCTCATCACGTAAGAAGGGCCAGCAGAGTTATACTGTTAACTTTTTAACTTGTGTCGCAAATGCACCTTATTATTTGTACATTTATTTGTGGTAATATCGGACCGCAAAGCACTCCAGTGTGTGGTGAAAACTGCCCAGCGGATTATCGGCACCCAATTGCCCACCGTAAACACTGCCTGGGCAGGGCGAAAACCATTATCAATGATGCATCTCACCCTAACCATGGACTTTTTACTTTCCTCCCATCCGGTAGGCGCTACAGGAGCCTCCGCTCCCGCACCAGCAGGCACAGGAAGAGCTTCTTCCCTGAGGCTGTGACCCTGCTGAACCTCTCATCACAGCGCTAAGCAGTATTGCACCCATATTGTACTGTCTCAGTACTTCTATATTTGTGTGCTGTAGCACTTTTTTTATTTTGTAAATAACACTATTCTTTGCATTTCTGGTCAGATGCTAAATGCTTTTCATTGGCTTTGTATCTGTACTCAGCACAATGACAATAAAGTTGAATCTAATCTAATCTAATCTTTATGTGCAACGTGTGAGAGTTATATGTCTTGTGTTGTGCACCTTGGTCCAGAGGAACGTTGTTTCGTTTGGTTGAATGGCAATAAAATGAACTGGAGCAGCATCTGTGAGAGGAAAGGAATTATGTAGGGTCCTGATGCAGGGTTCCTTAAGGTGGGGGGGCATGGGGGTTGTGAGGATAAGCTCCCACTACCTATTAAATGCTTCCAATGGCCTAAGTTTCTAATACCCTCTGACAACCAAGTCCAGCTCATGGCCTTCACGTGAGGCCTAGTTACTAAGCCTGGCAGAGCTGTTTCTACCAACAGGAGAAGGGGCAAAGGCAAGTTACTGGCATCTTAAAGCCAGTCATTTGGGCAGATGGGGCTCGTCAGTCGTGGTTGGCAGCTCATCTAAGAGAAGGAAAACTCTGATCTCAAACCTCGGCCACATTGTGGGTATACCCACTCATAGGGAAGGTTCTGGGAGTAAAGCCCGAGGGAAAAATCCGGAGCTGGAGTCACTAAAGCAATCCTACATTGAGTTAATGCTGACTGGCAGCTCCTGTGACGCTGCTGGTATCAAACCGTATCGGTCTCTGCCGTTACTTGGGATCCATTTGCTGCGTGGAGAGGGGGAGCCTGCTACAGGGGCAACAGCTTGCTCTCCATATTGTACTGCCCTGGCTTGTGTATCATGTAGACAGCTGGGATGTAACATCCATGGTTGACCCTGACCAAAAGAGAGCCTCTGGTACAGGGTTTCAACCAGAAACATTGACAAATCCTTTCATCACACTGATTCTTCTCAACACGTAGAGTTCCTCCAACAGATTGCTTGCTACTACAGAAATAACGTTGGCTCTGTTAACACTCCTCAATTTGTTCTGCCGTCTTTAATGATATGTATACAGTACATTCAAAAACATGAGAGATTCTACAAATCATAAAAACAAGAGATTCTGGAAATCCACAGCAATGCACACAAAATATTGGAGGAACTCAGCAGATCGGGCAGCATCTGTGGAAATGAATAAAAAGGCCAATGTTTCGGGCTGATTCCTGATGGAGCAAAACCACTTAAGAATCCCTTTTTTGGGACTGGAAAAATATACTGTGTAACACACAGAAGTTCTGGAGGAAGACAACAGGTCAGGCAGCATCTTCAGAGTGGAATACGCAGTTGAAATTTCAGGCAAGAACCTTCATCAGAGCTGATGAATATTGACCTTTTTATTCCTTTCTATAGATGCTACCTGACATGCTGAGTTCCTCCAGAATTTTATGTGTGTTATTGCGTGCACTCAGATCTCTTCCAGTGATCACTTTAAAATGACATGTAATGCCTCTCAATCATTCTAATAAAATAGATCATTTCATGCTGTTAAATTTCACAAGCTGTTCATTTCCTCATTAAATCCACTTAATCTGTTGTTATCTTTCTCTTTCTTTAACACACTTCCAAGTATCATTTCAAACATTTAAACCTATGTTGAGTCCAGGTTCTTCATAGAGATTAAAATGAGCAGTGGTCATTTTATGCATCCCTGGAAAGGACCACTCCATTCTTCCTTGGACTTGATGGGTTTTCCCTCACCCTGTGCTGAATCATTTATAAAGAAGCTGTGTTTATCATTGGTTTACAAGCAAATGAGTTATACCAGTGTGGACCTTCTAGGAAGAGTGGCAAAAACACGATTGATCATTTTCTTAAGAGCTAAAAGGATGCAGGAAATGGCTTTGACTGAAGTAAGACAGACTTGAACTGTGCTGAAGCTCTGCAGCTGTGACCTGAAGTCATCAGCACTCACCTCAGTGCTGCACTGGCTCCACGGCTCTGGCCTGCAGCCATCGGGCTTCTGGACTGGCCTCACTCGCCTTAGCAGTGAACTCCATGGCTCTGGCCTGCAGCCATCGGGCTCCTGGACTGGCCTCACTCGCCTTAGCAGTGAACTCCATGGCTCTGGCCTGCAGCCATCGGGCTTCTGGACTGGCCTCACTCACCTTAGCAGTGAACTGGCTCCATGGCTCTGGCCTGCAGCCATCGGGCTCCTGGACTGGCCTCACTCACCTTAGCAGTGAACTCCATGGCTCTGGCCTGCAGCCATCGGGCTCCTGGACTGGCCTCACTCGCCTTAGCAGTGAACTGGCTCCGTGGCTCTGGCCTGCAGCCATTGGGCTCCTGGACTGGCCTCACTCGCCCTAGCAGTGAACTCCATGGCTCTGGCCTGCAGCCATCGGGCTCCCTGGACCCAGTTCATTCCCCTCAGTCTTGAACTGGCTCCTTGTCTGTGTGCTCACTATCACAAACTCCGCAGTTCATGTTCTGTGTGTTATTTTCTTTATTTTTTTATCCATTGCATGACTTGTTTTTTTTTGGATTGGATGTGATGGGAAGCCTTTGTTGCGTAGGGTTTTTAATGAGTCCTATTGTGTTTCCTTATCGTGTCTGTGTGCTAGAAGCCGATTTTGAAGGTTGTATGTTACTTTGACAATAAATGCCGTTTGAACGCTGACACACAATTTACCTTCTTTACACTCCAGAGCCACTCGTGACTCCAAGTTATCCATCTGCATCTGCAGCCTCTTCAGCGTCAAGTCGCTCTCCCGGGATTTCCTCTTGTAGGCGATGAGCACCACAATGATGAAGATGATGAGGAGACCCCCGGCAGCTCCGATGCTGATGATGGCCGGGAAGCTCAGTGGGCTGTCCGGAAAAATGTGCACAGTGCCGGGGGAATGCTCCAGGCCTCCAACCCGCACCTGACGAGGAAGAAGACAGTGGATTGTCATTAATGAAGGGAGACTGAAGATGCAGGAGTAACTGCGCCCTGGGTCTACCGGAAAATACAAAGGAGCACACTTAATTATAACTAGTTCTCTTAGCTGAATGTAAACACCAGAGACAAAAAGGAGTTGGGAATTATATTTCCTATATTCCTACTTACCCTATATACATCTCTTCTCTTTAGAGTGAAGGAGGATGAGAGACTTGATAGAAGTGTATAAGATGATAAGAGGCACAAATAGAATGAACAGCTAGCACCTTTTTCCCAGGCTGGTTAATAGAAAAGGATATAATTTTAAACTGATTGGAGCAAAGTATCGTGGGGTGGGGATGATAGTGGGTTTTTTTTGACACAGGTGTTAAGTGCATAGAACACACTGCCAGGGGTGGTGGCAGAAACAGATACATCAGGGACCATTTAATAAGTTCTTAGAGAGACACGTGCATGAAAGAAAAACGGAGACCTATGTGGGATGGAGGATTAGATTGATCGTGGAACAGGTTAAAGGGTCAGCACAATGCCATGGGCTGAGGAGCCTGTACTCTGCTATACCGTTCAAAGTTCTATCATTGGATAGGATGTCCCAGGAATTTGATCTGTTATATATTTAATATTTCAATAATATCTGAATGATCTTATTGTTTGATTTAGCAATCTTGTTCGTTTAGATAATTAATTATGGATTATATGTAAAAATATGTTGATTGCATAAGTCATTACACTGCCACATGATATGTGCATGTCTCACATAAAATAAACTCGAACTACACCAGTATTTTCAGACCCCCGCGTTTTCTTTGAATTAATTTAACGTTTTAAGTTCCAAAACAGAACATGATCCACAACGATGAAGGAGCAGCAAACGATTCCGAAGATGATGTGTGAGCAGCAGTAGGATTTACGTGATGGAGACATACAACACCGAATCATGCCCTTTGGCCCAATAAGTCTATGCTGATCATCAACGACTGACTCACACTAATCCTCCATCATTCCTTTAATTGTATCCCACCTCTCTATTTCCATCACTTCCCCCGCAGACTCCAACACTCACATAGAAACAAAGGGCATTTTACAGCGGCCTATTAACCTATCAGCCTGCACGTCTTTGGGATGTGGAAGAAAACTGGAGCATCTGGGTAAACCCATGCCATCACAGAGGGAACGTGCAAACTCTGCACAGACGGCAGCCAAATTCAGGACTGAAGTCACATCTCGGGCAGTGTGAGGCAATGGCTCTACCACCTGTGTCACTGTGCTGTCGATGAAGCGGGGTGGGGACTGAGGGGACCCTTTATTCTTCAGGCAGCAGGAGTTGGGGTGCTTGGGAATACAGTATTTGCAGTTAATGTCATAAGTCTGGTGCTATACTGTACAACATCGAGCAAACCTTATTCCCTCACTGCGCGAAAACCTAATAAAACGCGGCTGCAGTTAATAGCATTTCCTGAATTGCTCCATTATATAAATAATTAGCTAAATGTATTTATCATATATTATCACAGTAACAACATTGCCTTTAATGCCCTGTAATTGACACCATTTAACCTCAGGGTCTGTTTGTGAAGTAGATTGAACCACTTTGTCTCTGGCTGCTTATCGGGTCATCAGATGGTGGATTTGTTCGCTATGAAGCAGTCTGGGTCGTTCCATATGTCTGGATATTTGCTGCCTATGTCTAAATATTTGGCTGCTTTCCTATCAGTGTACTCTGCCTATTCATTCTGCAACGCATGCTCCCACTACTCACATCTTCTTATGTCATCTCATGGTAGGACTGAGGTCATTCACACAGCAGTCACATCAGTCCCATTCCTCCATTTATATTCTCTCTCACGTGAGTGTCACTACTCTTTGATTCTTTTGACACACACCACCTTTGGCTCACCAAGTCCCTGTCGGCTATCAACCATCAGTTATACTAATCCCACATTCTTTTCAAACTTTCGCAATATTCTTGTCAGCTCTCCCAGGTTCTAGCACTCAGCTACACTTCACAGTGACAAATTAACTCACCGACCCACGTGCCCAGACATCAGCATCTCGGAGGTGTTATCCTGGGCCCAACACGTTAATGCAATCATGAAGGAGGCATGGCAGCAGCATCACTTTCTTCGGAGTTTGAGCAAATCTGGTATGTCACCAAAGACAGTTAAGATTTCTATAGATGTACGGTGGAGAGCATTCGACCTGGTTGCATCACAGCCTTGAATGGAAGCTGCAATGCACAGAGACTATGGAGGGCTGTCGACTCAGCAGCTCCAGCACAGCCACAACCTTCCTCACCATCGAGGACACCTTTAAAAGGCAGTACCCTAAGAAGGTGGCACCCTCACTAAAGACCCTCTCCACCTAGGACATGTCCTCTTCTCATTACTACCACTGGGGAGGAGAGACAGGAACCTGAAGACGCACACTCAGCAGTTTAAGAACAGCTTCTCCTATCAGATTTGTGACTGTCTGTGACCCACGAACACTGCCTCGCAATACCTTTTGTTTTGCAGTTTATAGCAATTTATGTCTTTGCACTGTACTGTGGCTAACAAATTTCACAAAGTACAAGTTGGTGATAATAAATCTCATTCTCATCTGTTTTGGATGTGCGAGGAAACTGGCACACTTGGAGGAAAGCCTCCAAGGAGAACATGCAAGGAATTCTTCACGGGGAGAATGTGCAAACTCCACAGAGACAGCTAAAGACTTCACTTGCCACATCACCCAAAGATCCATTCTTCATCATGAGACCAACTGAATGAGCAGGCTATCCCACTCTGGGGGAACGAGATAACTCAGTAAAATCCTGTGTCTGCCCAACGTCTATTTGTCCATTTTCCAAAAGAAACCACCAGGAGTCCCCAATAAAGTTCCATCAAGAGACCCCAGTAATGTTCCCCTCTGCTGCCCTGATATAGTTGAATGTTCCAACACTGCCCTGCTCGTGATCTTGCTTCAGTCATATTGCATTGTCTAAAGGTTTCACATCCTTGTATCAATGGTGCTGAGATGGATATAGTTGAGTACCTCAAATTGCTAGGTGTAAACATCAGCAACAGCCTGTCCCAGTCCAACCACATGGACGCTAAGGGCAAGAGTTCACCAGTACCTTTACTTCCTCAGAAAGCTACGTAAATTCGACATGTCCCCAATGACCCTTACCCATTTTTATAAATGCACCACAGAAAGGCAAACAGTATGGTGGCATAGTGGTTAGCATCATGCTTTACAATGCCAACAATCAGTGACTGAGGTTCAATTCCTGCCACTGACTGTCAGGAGTTCATACATTCTCCCTGTCATTTTGCAGGTTTCCTCCGGGTACCCTAGTTTCCTCCCACGTTCCAAAGACGTACGGTCAGGTGGGTGAATTGGTCACATGGGTGTAATTGGGCAGCACGGGCTCACTGGGCCAGAAGGACCTGTTACCGCGATGAACCACGAAATAAATAAATGCATCACAGCCTGGTTTGGCAGCTGTTTTCTGCCCAAGACTGCAAGGAATTGAAGAGAATTGTGGATGCAGCCCGGTCTATCACAAAACCCAGCCTCCCTTACGTTGACACTGCCTACATTTCACGTTGCCTCAGAAAAGCAGTCAACATGGTCAAAGACCCGCCCCCCCCCCAAATCCACATCAATCATTCTCTCTCCTTTCATTGGACACAAGATACAATTGCTTGAAAACACATACATACCAGCTGGATCAAGTAGAGCTGCTGTCCCGCTGTTATAAGACTCTTGTACAATAGAGATGAACTCTTGATCTTTCAATCTACCTCACTGTGGCCTCTGCACTGTAACTGTACCACTATATTCCACATTCTGTTATTGCTTTGTCCTTGTACTACCATAATATACTTACACTTCGGAATGTAGTCATGTCTCAAAGTCATGCAAAACAAAAGTTTTCACTGTATTTCAGTCTATGCGACAACAATAAATCAATTAATATTAAACACCTTGGGCACCAAGGTAGCGTAACTGTTATTACAGTTCGGAGTTCAATTCTGACGTCACTTGTAAGGAGTCTGTATGTCTTCCCCATGAAATACATGGGTTTCCTCTGGGTGCTCCAGTTTCCACCCACAGTCTAAAGATGTACCAGTTAACTGGTCATTGCAAATTGTCCTGTGATTAGGCTTGGATTAAATCAGGGGATTGTTGGGCAACACAGCTTGAATGGCCATAGGAGCCTGTTCTACACTGTATCTCAATAGCAAACAAATACTTAAATAAATAATTTCTAGCACAGAAATATAAGAAATAGAAGCGAAATTCGTTTATTTAACCCCTAGCTCCAACATTCATGAGTTGTTTTTAGATCTTTAGTCTTTTATCCTGCACTGTCCCTTTATTTTTTTAATCACTTCATCCAAGAATTTGGACCACCAGAAACACAACGGACCACCAGCCTAAGAGAGTGAAACAATACTCACCAGTACCCTGTGCCGCCCAGTGAGATTTGGAGACTCACAGAGGATCTGAGTGTCCGACACCGTCACAGTACATGGTTTCTCTCCTATCAGCACAGTATAGTTCAGCTTCATGTTACCAGCAGCCACCGAAGGGATGAGGTTTCGGCCCTGGGGTTTAAGGAAACAAGCAGAGAGAGTTGGACTCGAGTATCAACAGGGGTCAGGGATGTGTCCCATTCTTTCTACTGCCCTTGTTGAAATGAATGCCCTGGGGGAAGGGGGGCAGTTCATCCTCTGCCCTCAGGTTGCTAGCCACACTTTGGTTATGGTGCTCCTTCCAGTGTGAGTCTTGCTCCCAACACTTTGAAGAAATTACAGACCCTGTCTCAATGGAGGAGACAGATCAGAATTAGAATCCGAATTGGGACAGCACGGTGGTGTAACGGGTAGCACAAGGCTCTACAGTACCAGCTATCTGGGTTCATTTCCTGGCGCTACCTATAAGGAGTTTGTACAGGCTCCCGTGACCGTGTGGGCTTTGTCTGGTTGCTGCACCTTCCTCCCACAGTCCAAAGACTACCGGTTGGTAGGTTAATTGGTCATTGTAAACTGTCCTGTCATTAGGCTAGGGTTCAAATCAGGGGGTTGCTGGGTAGCCTGGCTTGAAGCACCAGAAGGGCCTGTTCCACACTGTATGTCAATAAAAAAAATACCAGAATTGATTGTGGTTTGGAGCCAAGCATAAAACACAGGACAACTCCATAACAGATTATACGACAGTAGTGCAAACAGCCGTGAACAATCAGCAATTAGCAGAACGATCGCTTATGCAAACATCAATAATCAAACTTAAATAAATGGGAACATGTGAACAGACTCAATAATTATCAACAAGTCAAGGAGTGCAGGAAAGATCATTTCGTGGATGTTGTGCAGGGACAGTTAGAGACATTCGTCATACAAAATGTCTAATACCAGAGGGCATGCATTTAAGATGAGAGGGGGTCATTCCAAAGATGTGAGGGCCAAGTTATTTTACGCAGAGAGTGGTGGGTGCCTGGGGTCATGATGGAGGCAGATACATTACGGACTTGTAGAAGACATTTAGGTAGACACATGAATGTGAGAAAAATGGAAGGATATGGGCATTATGTGGGCAGAAGAGATTGTTTAGTTGGTCAGTGGATGACCAATTTAATTGAATTGGTCCAACATCGTGGGCCGACAGGCTTGCTCCTGTTCTATGTGGACATAACTACATCATCAATACATACAATGGTTGACTGTGAATGAGGTGTGGTGGGAGGGGAGGGGAAGAGGGCTAGCCATAGGATGCAGGAAGATAAGGATGGAGACATCAGTGATTTCAGATACTAGAACCTAGAGTGAAAAATTAACCTGCTGGAGGATCTCAATGGGTCAGGTAGCATCTGTGGAGGAAAATGGACAGTATTTGGATGAGACCCTTCACCTAGCCTGGAAAGTTAGAGATAGTCGACATTAAAAGGAGGGGGGAAGAAGCTGACAGGAGACAGGTGGAGACAGGTGAGACAGGCAGGTGGAGGAGAGGACATCAGAGATGCTGGGAGGTGACAGGTGGAGGCAACAAAAGACATCGGGAGATGGAATCTGAGAGGAAGTGTGAAACTAAATAAGGGAGGTGGCGTGGGCAGGTGGGAACAGTAGGGGAGGGGGACCCAGTGGGAGAAGTGTATGGATGAGGGACAGATGGAGTGGGTAGGCGAGGGGAATAAACAGGGTGATGAGGATCTGGGATATGTTTTGGGAAAATTGGAGAGATCGAAGAGAGAGTGCAGGGGAACAGAGGTGGAGCAGTTTACCTGAGATGGAGAATTCAATGTTCTTGACTTTGGGTTGTGAACGACACACAATGATGAAAAACATTTAAATTAACTGAATCAGCTCAAATAAAATAAAACAAGTTTTCCATGCTGGTGGCTCTTCAGACACAATCCAACGAGACTGCTGTGCTTGTTCCAGGCTCTCACAGCAGACTTGCCAGCACAGAAGCTACTGCTCTGGAGGATCACCTGTCCAGTGTAGAATCACAGGTCCTGGGCCAGAAGGGGCCGGGCTAGATCTATTCCATGTGTCAACTTCAACTTTTTCTTTCCTGGTTACCTCCTTCAGTCATTTCCAGCTCCCTTCCTCAGCTCTTCCCTCCTCCTGCAATGCACAGGATCGGAAAAAGCTGCAGTGGCTTGTAAACTCAGCCATCCCCATCATGGGCACTGACCTCCTCACCATCAAGCTGCCGTTCATCATTAAGGACCCTCGTCATCCAGGACATACCCTCTTCTCATTACTACCATCAGATAGAAGGTACACACACTCAACATTTCACAAACAGCTTCCTCCCCTTTGCCATCAGTTTTTGGAATGGAGAATGAAGCCGTGAACACTAATTCACTTTTTGCTTTCTTTTTGTACTACTTATAATTCTTACTGTAAATTGTTATGCATTGCACTGTACTGCTGCTGCAAACAACACATTTCATGATGTACCATGCATCAGAGAAAATGAACTTGCTTCTGATTCTTATTGTGAAGCCTTTAAAACACAGTCTCACCATCATCTGGACAAGAGAGCCCTATAGGAGGTAGAAAGCAAAGAGCCTGGGCTGCAACACTGTGAGGAAGTAGATCACACTCCTTGTACTGACTGACTGCATCATGGCCTCGATGGAAACACCTATGCCTTTGAACATAAAATCCTACAAAAGATAATGGATTCAGTCCAGTACCTCACGGGTAAAGCCCTCCCAACCACTGAGCACATCTACATGAAACACTGTCGCAGGAAAGCAGCATCCATCATCAGAGATCCTCACCACCCAGGCTATGCTCTCTTCACTCTGTTGCCAACAGGTAGAAGGTACAAGAGCCTCAGGACTTGCACCACCAGGTCCAAGATTAGTTACCGCCCTCAAGTATCAGGCTCTTGAACAAAAGGGGATAACTACAACTATCTATTAAGATGTTCCGACAACCAATGATATCACTTTAAGGACTCTTTATCTTCTTATTTCTTGCTCTCGTTATTTATTGCTACTCTATTTATTTATATTTGCAATTGCACAGGCTATTCTCTTCTATCCTCTACTCGACCTCTCATTGATCCTGTTTACAGTTACTATTCTATAGATTTGCTGAGTGTGCCTGCAGGAAAAAGAATCTTGGGGTTGTATTTGGTGACATATATGTACTCTGATAATAAAATTGACTTTGAACTTTGAATGTTCCATCCACCTGGTGAAACCTCAGGCCAGTAACTAGGATTCCTTACCTTCAGTATGATGGGAGACCCAGGCTTTAGTTCCAAAACACCCGTGGTGCTCAGAGGTTCAAACACAGGGTTCGGGTAGTAGATAAGGTTTGTGTTGTTGTAGATCAGTAATGTTTGCACATTGTCCAGGATAAATCCAAACTCATCAGGACGCTCGACGTTGTCTGTCTGCTGGCTCTGACTGATAGGCAGTGGTGGGGCCTGGCACACCATAGTTGATGCATTGTACACCTCACAGTCCTGGCAAAAAGAATTAAAAAAACATCTTATTTCTTTTCTCTTTGCCTTTCTTGAGTCACATTAAGATCACAGCGTCCAGGGTTTCAGAGAGTTTCCTTTGATCCTGTTCTGAAAACTTCTTCAAATGGCTGAACCTCTACTGGGAGCGTGTCTGGTATTCTGAACTCTGATCCTTTGGTCTACAGATTAAACATTAAATATTAGCTTTATCTATCACATGTACATTGAAACATTCAGTGAAATGTGTTGTTTGTATCAAGTCAAATCAGTGAGGGTTGTGTTGGGTAGCCCGCAAGTGTCACCACACTTCAGCGCCAACATGGTACGCCGACAACTCGCGAACTCTAACCTGTACACCTCTGGACTGTTGGGGGAAACTGTGGGCACCAGGAGGAAACCCACACGATCAGAGAGAATGTACAAATTCCTCACAGACAGCGGTGGGGATTGAACCCCGATCTTACAGCTGGCACTCTAAAGCATTATTCCAACCGCTATGCTCTGCCCCTTGATACTGATCAATTCTAGCATCCGCTCATTCTCATAATTTGAATGGGCAGCAATGATTGAAGCTTCAGCTGCCAAGCAAGATTGACACACAAAAGTTATCCCCTGCTGTACATTCAGGTCAGGGAGGACCAGTGCCTGGTTACGTGAACCAATGTTCATCTCTACCACCGAATTAAAATAATTATCACAACTTTATTATATATTTTAATAATCCTAAAAAAAAGAGGTGCATGTATATCATGTCTTTCTTGTCCCTTTAAGACAATCCCAGCCGTTTTAGAGCCACTGCAGACATTTCCAGGTATGATTAGTGCTGTGGTGTTGAAAACACAGAGTCCACAGGATGGCAATGTAAACACAATAGACAATCTGTTTTTGTGATGTCAGTTGAGGGATTAATATTGGGCAGGATTCTGACAAGATGACTCCTGCTCATGTTCAGGGTCTCGGCCCGAAACATCGACTGTTTACTCTTTTCCATAGATGCGGCCTGGCCTGCTGAATTCCTCCAGCATTTTGTGTGTATTGCTTTGGATTTACAGCATCTTCAGACTTTCTGATGTTTGTGATACTACGAATTCTCTTTGAGAGATGCCTACCCTGAAGAAGTTTAAATCTTTCAATTGATGGGAGCTCAGTGAAACCCTCTCTCACTCTTCCCCCCGTAATCTCTGCTGCCTTCCGACTCTTTGACCACGAGCTTTGCCAGACCCGTTACCACCTTTCACCAATCCACTTCCCAGCTCTTTACTTCACCCCCCTCCCTCTCTCCCGGTTTCACCTAACACCTGCCACCTTGTACTTCTTCCTCCCCTCCCCAAACCTTCTTACTCTTAACTTCTCCCCTTCCTTTCCAGTCCTGATGAAGGGTCTCGGCTCAGAACGTCGACTGTGTACTCTTTTCCATAGATGCTCCCTGGCCTGATGAGCCATTTGGCCCATCATATCTGCTCTGCCATTCTATCTTAGCTGATTTATTACTCCTCTCAACTCCAATCTCCTGCCTTCTCCCAGTAACCTTACATGTACACACCCTGACTATTCAAGAACCTATCGACCTCTGCTGTAAATATACCAAATGACTTGGCTTCTACAGCAGCCTGAGGCAATGAATTCCACAGATTCTTCTCCTGAAACTCATTAAAACCTACCAAATATTGAAAAGCTTAGAGAGATGGTGTGGAGAGAATGCTTCCCATAGTGCGATTGTCTAGGACCCGAGGGCACAGCCTCAGAATAGAAGGATGTCTCCTTAGAGCAGAGATGAGGATGAACTTCTTGAGCCAGAGCATGGTGTATCTGTGGAATTCATTGCCACAGATGGCTGCGGAGGCCGTGTCACTGGGTATACTTAGAGCAAGGTTGATAGGCTCTTGATTCTGGTGACCCAATCAGCGGCGGGAGCAGCGCACAGTGAGGAGGTTACTCGCAGGTCAGCGGTACTCGTTTAAAAGGAGATCTTTGAAGGCATTTGGTGTCATTCCGGTGGCCCAATCAGCAGAGAGAGAGCAGCGCAGAGAGGAGGAAATAAATGTACAGAACGGATAAGTGGAGCGGCCATTGATGGGAGTGGGCCAGTGGTGAGAATGGGAATGTCAGGCTTTGGCTCAAAGGAGGCTTCAGCTCGGAAGAGGCGTTGGGTCTGAGTAAGTTGTCCAGTTAAAATTCTGTTAGATTTCCCTTTTCTCTTACTGTGTCAGGGGTACTTAATGTAGTTTCATAGGCTGCTGTGTGTTCTTCGTGCTGAATGTGGGAGTCCTGGGAGACCCAGGGTCTCGCAGGAAACTACATCTGCCTGAAGTGCATCAAGCGGCAGCTCCTTGAGAACTGTGTTAAGGACTTGGAGCAGCAGGTGGATGACCTTCGGATTGTACGGGAGAGTGAGGAGATAATCGATCAGAGTTACAGGGAAGTAGTCTCCCCAAAGTTGCAGGAGGCAGGTAACTGTGTGGCGGTCAGGAGAAGGAGTAGGAAGGTGAATAGGCAGTTAGTGCCGAGCACCTCTGTGACCACTCCCCTCAATACCGTTTGGATGCTGTTGTGGGGGATGACCTCCCAGGGACTCCACGGAAACCAGGTTACTGGCACTGAGAATGGGTCCTGTCCTGAACAGAGAATTTAGAAGGCAGAAAGCTGAGAAGCAGGACCTCCAAGATAATAATTTCTGGATGGCTACCCATGCCAAGCACCAGTGAGGGTAGAAAGAGAAAGATTTGGCAGATAAATGCGTGGTTGATAAGCTGGTGCAGGGAGCAGGGTTTCAAGTTCTTGGATCACTGGGATCTCATCTGGGGGAGGTATGACCTGTTCAAAAGTGACCGGTTGCACCTGAACCCGAGCAGGTCCAATATTCTCGCTGGCAGGCTTGTTAGAGCTGTTGGGGAGGGTTTAAACTAATTTGGCCCGGGGTGGGGGGTGGTGGTGGTGAACCAGAGTGAAGGGACTCAGGATAGGATGGATAGCAAAAAAGCAAAGATAGTATGCAGTCAGACTGTCAGGAAGGACAGGCAGATGATAGGCCAAAATTGTAGCCAGCAGGGTGAGTATCAGTACAGTATGGATGAAGAATCAAAAAGGGTAGCAAATACAGTACTCACAGTGTTATATCTCAATGCATGGAGTATAAGAAATAAGGTGGATGATCTTGTGGCACTGTTACAGATTGTTGGGTATGATGTTGTGGATCGTGGCTATAGGATGGTTGTAGCTGGGAGCTGAATATCCCTTGTATCGGAGGATAGGAAGGTAGGAAGAGGGGGTGGTGTGGCTCTGCTGGTAAAGAATGGCACCAAATCATTAGAAAGATGTGACATCGGATCAGAAGATGTTGAATCCTTGTGGGATGAGTTAAGAAACTGCAAGTGTAAAAGGACCCTGATGGCAGTTATATACAGGGCTTCCAACAGTAGCTGGGATATGGACTACAGATTATAATGGGAAGTAGAAAAGGCGTGTCTAAAGGGCAATGTAATGACAGTCATGGGAC
Source organism: Mobula hypostoma (assembly GCF_963921235.1). Lineage (NCBI taxonomy): Eukaryota > Metazoa > Chordata > Chondrichthyes > Myliobatiformes > Myliobatidae > Mobula > Mobula hypostoma. The sequence continues at coordinate 61,321,073 of NC_086116.1, read as the reverse complement.
AGTTTAACATGCAGGTAGAAAGGTAGCTGTTGAGACCAGGTCATTGGGTGATTAAGGCAGAGATTGATAGGTTCTTGACTGGCCACAGCATCAAAGGCTGGCGAGTGAGGCTGAGGAGCAGAAAAAAAGGATCAGTCATGATTGAATGGCGGAGCAGACTCAATGGGCCAGATGGCTTAATTCTGCTCCTATGTCTGATGGTCTTGATTAGGCAGGGCACCAAAGGTTACAGGAAGAAGGCAGGAGAATGGGGTGCTGTTCACATGGATTTTGCATGGTCTTTGCGCGCTGTGGTGTCATCCCACGTCTCAAAACTATGCAGGTTCAGATGTTAATTGGCCACCATAAGCTTTCCCTGGAGCTCAGGCAGCATCTATGGAAGTAAATAAAAAGTTGACATTTTGGGCCAAGAACTTCCATCACGACTAGTTACTGTTGAACGCTGACGTTGACTGTTGATTCATTTCCACAGATGATGCCTGACCTGCCAGTATTTTGTGTATTTTTGCCTTGGATTTCGAGTATCTGCAGATTTCCTCGTGTTTGTGATAAATTGCCCCTGGTGTGTTGGTGACAGGTCGAGTTTGGAAGTAACGAATGAGATCTGTGGGTGGGGGGAATAAAATGGGCAAAGGTATCAGTGGTGTAAAAATGGGGGCTCGATGTCTAGTGCAGCCTTGATGGGCCAAAGAGCCTGTTTCCCTGTGGTAACTATCTGTGACTGGTCTCCATTGAGTAGCTGGATGCTTTTCTCTGACCTAAATGGACCGAGCAAAGGGGAATTAATGCACCAATCTCCACCGTAAAGAGGTGGTAATTTCACAGTAACAGAAGATCACATCTACAATGAGTCAATTAGGAAACTGGCAGCTCTCCTGGCTGCAAATGGGAGCCTCGATTATAAATAGATTCCAGGAAATATTGATAATGATGGAATAGAAGTGAGTTACAACACTGGACAAATGAGCAAGAAATTGGTTTCATTGCAAATGCAGGCAGGAGGTGCTGGTGCTATTTGCCTGAAGTTATGTTGCAGCTAGTGGACCAACGATTATACTTATTACACAATTATACTTGAAATAAACACTGGGTGTCCCAGCAGAGCTTAAGGAAGGCAGGTGAAATGGGTTAACACGGCAGCAGATGTAACGCACGGAATATACAGCGACACGATCACGCCTAGGGCAGAGCAACTGTAAATGAACTCAGACCAATCCATAAATGTCTGGGAGAGATTCTGCAAAGATACTGGATGCCAGGCCTGATATCAAACCACATCCATCAGCTCAAACACAGAACTAATGAAATCTACTTAATAGAAGCAGCTGGCTAGGCCTTGGCAGCATGCTTATTCGAAAATTGATAGCAGTGATTTGAACAGAACAAAATCACTACCCCCTCACCCCCTCCACTTACTAAAGGGTGAAAGCAAAATACTGCAGTTGCTGGAAATCTGAAGTGAAAACAGAAAGTGTTGGAAAGACATAGCAGGTTGTTGGGCACAGTATTGTAACGCTATTACAACACCAGCAACATGGGTCAATTCCCACCACTGCCTGTAAGGAGTTTGTATGTTGGCAAACATCCATCATCAAGGTCCCCCACTACCCAGGTCCTGCTCCCTTCTCACTGTTGCCATCAGGGAAAGGCACAGAAGCCTCAGGACTCACACCACCAGGTTCAGGGACAGTTGTTAATCTTCAACCATCAGGCTCTTGAACCAGAGGGGATAACTTCACTTGCCCCACCACTGAAATGGTTCCACAACCTACAGACTCACTTTCAACACACATCAAAGTTGTTGGTGAGCGCAGCAGGCCAGACAGCATCTCTAGGAAGAGGTACAGTCGACGTTTCAGGCCGAGACCCTTCGTCAGGACTAACTGAAGGAAGAGCTAATAAGAGATTTGAAAGTGGGAGGGGGAGGCGGAGATCCAAAATGATAGGAGAAGACAGGAGGGGGAGGGATGGAGCCAAGAGCTGGACAGTTGATTGGCAAAAGGGATATGAGAGGATCATGGGACAGGAGGTCCGGGGAGAAAGAAAAGGGTGAGGGCCCCAGGATGGGCAAGGCGTATAGTGAGAGGGACAGAGGGAGAAAAAGGAGAGAGAGAAAAAGAAAAGGAATGTGTGTATATAATTAGATAATGGATGGGGTACGAGGGGGAGGTGGGGCATTAACAGAAATTTGAGAAGTCAATGTTCATGCCATCAGGTTGGAGGCTACCCAGATGGAATATAAGGTGTTGTTCTTCCAACCTGAGTGTGGCTTTATCTTTACAGTAGAGGAGGCCGTGGTTAGACATGTTAGAATGAGAATGGGATGTGGAATTAAAATGTGTGGCCACTGGGAGATCCTGCTTTCTCTGGCGGACAGAGCGTAGATGTTCAGCAAAGTGGCCTCCCAGTCTGCGTCGGGTCTCACCAATATATAAAAGGCCACATCGGGAGCACCGGACGCAGTATATAACCCCAGCCGACTCACAGGTGAAGTGTCGCCTCACCTGGAAGGACTGTCTGGGGCCCTGAATTGTGGTAAGGGAGGAGGTATGAGGGCATGTGTAGCACATGTTGCAGATTTCCTCGTGTTTGCGACTCACTTTCAAGGACTTCTCATCTCATGTTCTCAATATTTATTTATTATTATTATTATTATTATTTCTTTTTGCATTTGCACAGCTTGTTGTATTTTGCACACTGATTGAATGCCCAAGTTGGTACAGTCTGTTATTGATTCTGTTATGGTTGTTATTCTGTGGATTTATTGAGTATGCCCACAAGAAAATTAATCTCAGGGTTGTATATGGTGACACACACATACTTTGATAATAAATTTACTTTAAACTTCAAAGTACATACAGTATATGTTACTAGAGATTTTTTTGTGGGCATTTACAGGAAGAAAAATATATACCATAGAATTTTATGAAAAACTATCCAAGAACAAAGACTGACAAATACCAGTATGCAAAAGAAGGCAATCTGCAAATAAAAATAATACTGAGATGGCTGAATTGAAAAGAGTCCTTGAAAATGAGTCTGTAGGTTATGGAATCAGTTCAGAGCTGAGGTGAGTGAAGTTATCAAGTCAAGTCAAGTCAAGTCGCTTTTTATTGTCATTTCGACCAAAAGCTGCTGGTACAGTACATAGTAAAAATGAACCAATGTTCCTCCAGGACCATGGTTATACATGAAACACACAAAACTACACTAGACTATATAAGACCACTCAAGGCTAGACTATGTAAAACAACATAAAAACTACACTAGACTACAGACCTATACAGGACTACTTAAAGTGCACAAAACAGTGCAGGGCAGTACAATAAATAATTAATAAATAAATAATAAATAACACAATAGGCACTGTAGAGGACAACTTCAATATAATAATAAATGATGTAGAGGACAGTCTAGACTCTGGGTATTGAGGAGTCTGATGGCTTGGGGGCTTGGAGTCCATGGTAGTTCAGTAGTTGTAGGGTAATAACTGTTCCAGAACACGGTGGTGTGGGACCTGAGGCTTCTGCGCTTTCTGCCCAATGGTAGTAACAAGATGAGGGCATGGCCTAGATGACTGGCAGGGGTGAGGGTGGGGGGGAGTGGTCTTTGCTGATGGATACTGTTTTTTTCTGGCAACGCTCCCTGTAAATGTACTCAAAGGTGAGGGGGGCTTTTGGACTGGATTGTATCCAGTAATTTCTGTTTTTTTTCTTATTCCTGGGCTTTGGTGTTCCCTTACCAGGCTGTGATGCAACCAGTTAGGATACCCTCCACTCTGCACCTGTAGAAGTTTATCCCACCACGACATATGAGCTTTTTAAATTCACACCTGGAACAGGTTGCCAGTGAAAGTGTGGAATAATCTGCCAGCAGGAGTTCTGGATGCAGCTTCCATTTCAACATTTAAGAGAAGTTTGGATAGGAACGTGGACACAGGGGGTTTCGAGGGCTATGGTCCAAATGCAGGTCAATGGAATAATAACTTGGCACAGACCAGATGGGCCAAAGGGCCTGTTTCTGTGCTGCAGTGCTCTATGACTCTGTGACATATGCCTGTGATAATAAACAGGATCTGATGCGTTGCTCTCCACCCATGCGACCCTTCGTAGAGACGGAACAGTTACAACTCAAACGTCTCAGATGTGGTAGGCAGCAGAGTCACACCGGACAAGCATACCAGGCTCCTGTCCTTTAAAGTCGTGAGTGAGCCATCTGAGTTTTGGACAATGACCCAACTCTTTCTCCCTTTTACTTCATAGATTGTAGATTTGCTTTTGTTAACTGAATTTTAAAAACTCACATGCATTGCTAGGATTTGAAGCCTATAGTCCTTTTTTTTAAAATCACACAGTGACCTCCTCTTAACTGTCCTTTACAATAGATTTGCAAACCTTTACTTTAGCGCAGAATCAAATGTCACTGTGATGATTGTACGTTCTAGTATCAATTGTTTGGTGACAATAAAGTATAAAGTATAAACCACTCAGCTCCAGGGCAATTAAGCAAGGACCTTATGTACCGGCCTTGATGCCTACACTGGTTAAAAGCCACAGCTGACAATCTGAAACTACCTCCCAGTGGACCAAAAGTCACAATACAAATTTGGCATCACTGAGCATCCTTAGCAGGAATTTTCCAACACAAAAAATGGTTACACTTAAAGAGTACTTTAGTTCTAAAGTACTTTGTAAAGGATATCCTGAGCAGGAGGAGTGATATAAATGCAACCCTTTCTCTCTATTTACTCCCTGAGACACGAGGCCTGAGGCCAGCTGACGCGAGCAGCCTGCGACAATGGAGATACGGACAATGCCCCAAGTTTGTGCGATGAGGTTAAGGTGCTGTGGAGTGAAGGGGAGGACAGAGTGATGGAGCGGGCCTCTCTTGCTTTCCCTTTAAGAAATGTATTTTTGAACCAACTAAATGAACGAGAGATTGAAAGATACAGCAAGCTTGACTCGTGAGAATGCAGGTACAGCCGGGGTGGCCATCGCTGGGGCCGGAGACTGCGCTGAGGCCCAAGAGCAGAACATGAACCTGTACTCAGTTCCATTAATCCACGCCGATTATAGCATTGAGCCAGATTAAAGTGTTGTGGACCAGCAGAAAACCAACTGGTGTTCAGCTGTCTGCGTTTGACCCAACTCCCTCTCTTTCACTGTTACCATCAGGCAGGAGGTGCAGGAGTCTTGGGTCTCAGGCCACCATGAGATTCAGCAGCAGATGATGCCCTGCAGCCAAGACCAGCTTCACTCGCCTTAACATTGCGCTGACCTGGCAGCTCGTGGAAACGCTTTCAGGGACCCTGCAGCTCATGCTCTGTGTGTTACTTGTCTACTCTCTTTTTAACTCTCTGCACGATTTCTCCTCTTTTGCACAATGGATGCTTGTCGGTCTTTGTTGTTGTGTGTGTTGTTTTGTGGATTTTGTTGTGTTTCTTTGTTTTGTGGCTGCCCGCAAGAAGATGAATCTGAAGATTGTATATGGTGTACACACTTCGACAGTAAATGTACTTTGAACTTTAATGTAGTAAATGATCATCTCTGACCTCAGGCTCATGAAAGAGCAGGGGCATCACTAGTGGTAACACCGCTCAAATATTTAGCCTGAACATTGACTTCTCTAACTTCTGCTAATGCCCCACCTCCCCCTCGTACCCCATCCGTTATTTATTTATATACACACATTCTTTCTCTCTCTCTCCTTGATCTCCCTCTGTCCCTCTGACTATACCCCTTGCCCATCCTCTGGGTATTTCCCCCCCTCCCCCTTTTCCTTCTCCCTGGGCCTCCTGTCCCATGATCCTCTCGTATCCCTTTTGCCAATCACCTGTCCAGCTCTTGGCTCTATCCCTCCCCCTCCTGTCTTCTCCTATCATTTTGGATCTCCCCCTCCCCCTCCCACTTTCAAATCTCTTACTAGCTCTTCTTTCAGTTAGTCCTGACGAAGGGTCTCGGCCTGAAACGTCGACTGTACCTCTTCCTAGAGATGCTGCCTGGCCTGCTGCGTTCACCAGCAACTTTGATGTGTGTTGCTCAAATATTTAGCCATCTATTTAGGGAAGGATGAGGTGAACCAGCTTACAGCAAGCTTTAGGGACCTTACGGCCGACTAGCTTGTTCACATTTGTGGACAGTTGCAAAATGTTGCATTAGAACTCTCCAGAAATACAATATAATATAAAGATCGTGCTAACCAATTTGGATTGTATTTCTTTTTAAGCTAGAATAATTTACAAAAACAGTTTCTATAAATAAAGATAGCAGTCAATTACACTTTTTTCTTTTTCTTTATAATATGTCTAACCTGTTCTCAGATAAAATGTTCCATGCTTGATAATAATTGATCCATACATGGCTCTGATCCCAGGGCAATAACAGGGCTCACCCTCTGTCTCCCTGCAGCTGTGGAGTGCTTTGCTGAAGAGAGTCATCAGAGACAGGCGCTGTGCCTTTCAATTCCACCAAATTTTAAATTGCTCTGTAATCTTACAGGCTATTTACAACCAATTTGCGAAATTGCATGGATGGCCATCGTCAGCCACTCAATACCTTTAATGCATCAGCTGCAAACAATAAGCTCTCTCGGCAGAGCATGCTCTTAAAAGTCTCCTAGGAATTCCGGGCCCAGCTGTTTTTATGGAATATTGTGGAATCAATAGCAGATATTCGGCCCATTACCCCAGTGCTAGGTGTTTGAAAGAGCCGTCCAGTGACCCCACAGACCCATCCTTTCTTCACCCTGCCAACAAGCGTGGAGTTGTCAGAGTACCTAAACTGATTATTGACTACAGGAGGAAGAAGTCAGAGGTCCATTAGCCACACCTCATAACGGGAGAGGGTTAGTAACTTTAAATTCCTTGCCATTATCAAATCAGAGGATCTCCTGGGGCTAGCGCGCAAGTGCCATCACAAAGAAGGCTTGACTTGCTTAGAAGTTTGTGTCACCAAAAAACTTTGACAAATTACTATGGATGCATATTGGAGAATATCCTAACTGGTTGTGTCATGGCCTCATATAGAAACACTAGTGCCCAGTCCATCACAGGCAAACTCCTCTCTACCACTGAATACATTTACGTACATGGAGCACTGCCAGAAAAAGCAGCAACCATTATCAAAGACCCTTACCCCCAGGCCATGCCCTGTTCTCACAACTACCATTGAGCAAGAGGTGCAGAAGCCATCGGTCCCACACCACCATCAGGTTCCTGAGCCAGCATGGATAACTGCACTCACTACAACTCTGAACTGATTCTACAACCCAGAGACTCATTGTTCACCTCTCATATTCTTTTAGTATTATTTTTATTTACACAGTTCGCCTTTGTTTGCACATTGTTTTTTGTCGGTCTTTACCTGTTTATATACAGTTCTATTGTATTTCTTTTTCTCCTGTAAATGCCTGCAAGAAAATGAACCTCAGGGTTCTATATGGTGACCTGTATATATGTACTTTGATAATAAGTTTACTTTGAACTTTGAAATTTATTTTGAACACTACCCAACAGGCATGATCCCTCCAGGAGGCTTGTTAACAGGGTATTGGCTTTTGCTAACTGTTACCATCAGGTAGGAGGTACAGAAACATGAAAACACACACTCAACAATTCAGGAACAGCTTCTTCCCCTCTGCCACCTGATGTCTGAATGGACATTGAACCCATGAACACTAGCTCACTTACTTCTTATTTCTGCACTACTTACTTAACTATTACAGTATATATATGTAAACACACAATGTAATTCATAATGTTTCTCTATTATTATGTACTGCAATGACTGCTGCCACAAAGACAACAAATTTCACAACATATACTGGTGATATTAAACCTGATTCTGATTCCGATTGTTTGGTTATTTGGCCACAGCTCAGCTCATTTCTACATCTCCCATGAGCACCTTCTCTTAGCATGGGGTCATCCACCGGTAGGAGGGAATGGGGACCCTCACCAATCCCATTCTCTCCCCCACTCTCCATCCCCAGTCAGTGCAGTGAGTGGCAAAGTCCCCTGCTCCATTTTAACAGCCTCCCTCCCACCACCTACTGACCTCAGCTTGGGCTAGTGGGGAGATGTTGGCTGGAGGGACAGAAAGTTTCCTGTTTTTCTTTGCCTGTTTGATGACGGCTAATCTTTTATTACAATCCCACTTCCCTGGTTTCCCTTATATTCCAAAAATCTGATGATTCCTTATCAGAAGTCATTTCTTATCTCATTAATTGGTAATTATTGATCAGAATATGGGAGGGTGGTTGTGGGATGAGTATTTCCACACTCTTTTCTATAATTCCATTATGGGACATTTTGTAGATCCATTTGAAGAGGTAATTAAAGCCTTAGATCAATATCTCATACAATACAGCAGTTGTTCCTTTCCGAGCCTTGTGGCACATAGGGTAGCAACCTTGCATTTTTTAAGCATTTTTATTTGTTTTTCTCAATGAGGGATGGAACATGTCAGGAGCCAGCTGGATTTGAACCAGGGGCCACTCACCTCAAAGTGAGGTGCAGATGCCAGTACACCACCAGCCGGCGTGCAGTACAGTGTCTCAGTGAATCTTGTGCTCATGTATCTGGAGACAGCTTGAAAACTCAGCAATCTAACTGGGCCTCTGCAACGGCAATCTGTAAGTGACAACTGAACAGCTACGGAGCGATTCAGTAAACTGTGATCTACTTTGTGTACTGGATAATTGCTACTAAAGAGGTTGGGTGGGACTACAATTAGAGGGCATGGGTTAAGGGTGAAAGGTGAAAGGTTTAAGGGAAACTAAGAGGGTGATGAGTGTGTAGAATGAGCTTTCACCACAAGTGGTGCATACAAGCTCGATTTCAACATTTAAGAGAAGTTGGGACAGGTACATGGATGGTAGGGGTATAGAGGGCTCTGGTCCCGTTGCAGGTCGATGGGAGTAGGTAGTTTAAATAATTTGGCATGGACTAGATAGGCCAAAAGGGCCTGTTGCTGTGCTGTACTTTTCTAAGAATCTATAAGATAAATATTAGCTTTATTTGTCACATATACATGAAACTATCAAAGCTCAAAGTAAAGTACATCGTTTACATCAAATCTAATCAGCAAGGATTTTGCTGGGGACAACCCGCAAATGTCAACACACTTTTTGGCGCTAACATAGCATGCCCACAATTTGCTAATCCTAACCCTGACTGCATGTCTTTGGAATGTGGAAGGAATTCGGATTACCCAGAGGAAACCCATGCAGTTACAGGGAGAATGTCCTCTTTCCAGTCCGTGGCGAGAATCGAACACTGATCAGCCATCACTGGCTTTGTAAATCACTACACTCACCACTACACTACCAGGCCACTCTTTAATCCGACCGGGCCTCAATAACAGCAATCTGCAAGCGATAACTAAACAGAGATTTAATGATTTCATACATGGTGTCTCACTCTGGCTACTCCATAATTGCTACCGTGACCTTACACTTGCACATTGGTGTACGTTCACTGCCAGACTTCCCAGGAACTATGCCCTTATAAGACGTAGGGGTAAAATATTCAGCCCTTTGAGTCTGTTTTGCCTGTGACAAAAACACAGCTGGTCTTCTTAGCTCAATTCCACTTTTCAGCCTGATCCACAGACCCCAACCTCGTACGTCCACGGCCCAGAACTCTGTCAGCCCACCCGCTGGGTGAGTTCATATCAGTGCTGCAGAGAGAGCCCGCTGAGGAGACGTACTAAAACTCGCATCGGTCGCTCCACCCCCAGCCCAATTTCCCCAACAATACCTACGTTGACCATCTCCACTCCATTCAGCTTGGCCCGGATCTTAGGATTCTGGATGATGTCCAGGTTAGTCCCCCATACTATCATCGGCGTGCTCCCACTGAGAAAAGGGACAAAAAAAAAGCAGCAGCTCAAAATCTATCATTAACACGGAGGCAGCTACATTTTCACACCCTTTTAGGTGTCGCTTAGGAACAGCTTCTCCCCTCCGTCATCAGATTTCTGAACAGACCATGAACACAACCTCACTACTTCTGCCCTCATTTTGCACTACCTATTTAATTTATATATATATATATAGATTTATTTATTTTAATTTAAAGTATATTTTACATATTGCATTGTACTGCTGCCACTTTCACAACATATATCAGTGATAATAAACCTGCTTCCGATTCACCAGATACTGCACGTCACTTGCTGGCTCGGAAAGATCCTGAGCCAGCTTCTCAACCCTCTCCACTTTTATGTCGTCCAGGAGGTCCAGGGCTTTAATCCCACTATGAAGGAGCCAATCCAAGCCTGGATATTGGATGAATTTAAATTTGGGATTCTGCTGCAGATTTATGTCGCACAGGTTACTGGACAACATTTGTCAACCAATAGCAAGCTGGCTCACAGCATCGTGTAAATTCGCTCAGTCAATAATCTACTTCAAGTACACGGCAAATAACAGCAACTTCCCTGTTGTTGAAAAGTGCACAGTGAAGGATGGGGACATATGAATTGTGGACACAAAAGCAATCTTTAATCACTCACAGCAGAGTTGACACTGAGTTTGTTAGTAGAAATCTCTAGTCATTCAGATTCAGATACATTTATTTATCACGTGTATATTGCAACATACAATGAAATGTGTTGTTTGAGTTAACAACCAACACAACCTCAGGATGCACTGAGAGCAGTCGGTAAGGGTTGCTACACATTCCAGTGCCATCACGGCATTATGCATGAAATGCTGGAGGAACACAGCAGGCCAGACGTTTTAAGTACGTGGCCACGAGTTCAGTGGGTCAGGAGTGGGCAGAAGCAGTGGGCCTACCCAGACATCGTAGCATGCCCACAATGCTTGACAGAACACAACAAACAACAAAACAACAGCAAAACAAGTCCATTTCCTCCCTCCCACACCCCTCCAGCTCCAGGACAGGTGCCTGGGCCTCAGTCTCCCAACTCCAAGACAGGCCTCTGGGCCTCACAGTCTCCAGGCTTTGGCCATCAGGTCATTTCCAGCCTTGCTGCTGCTGCACTGTTATCAAATGCAGCCAAACAAATCTTGGTTTTCATTGTGTATCAGGGGACGCTGGCCTCTCAGGCCAGAGTAGAGGTCATCATCATCATCATCGGGGAAATAATATCACTTTCAACAGGAAGACCTGCATCTCTAACTCATCCATCAGCCTGAACAGCGGATGGTACGTTTATGAAGGTGATGTCCTTGAAACAACAACAAACAGTGATTTGTGTGTCACTGCATTTGTTATTTGTGACTTCCATCATTTAGCTCAATAGGAATGGGATGATGCAAGGGAAAGGGAGACAGACTTGACTCAGTTGTATACATCTGCAAGTGGAAGTCATACAAAGGGTCATGATGGGTCTTTGTGAATACTTTATATAATGAAGTGCTCTCTCCTCTCTTCACCCAGACCTTTTCATCTCCTTGCCTTGTTCCCGTTCAATGTACTTGGTTCCTAGTCACTCACCCTTGGAAACTGCCGCTACCCACCAAGTCCTCAGCACTGCTGAGTCCTGAGGAAGGGTCTCGGCCTGAAACATTGACTGTTTTCCCTCACCATAGATGCTGCTTGACTTGCTGTGTTCCTCCAGCATTTTGTGTGTGGTACTCAAAACCGGGAGGTGTTCTGGTTCAACCTTAACAATCGTTTGTCGCTTCTCTCCATGCCTTGCGGCACATCGCGTGACAACCTTGCCGTTTCTTTAGGACTTATCTGTTTTCTCGGAAGCTGAGTTGCTAACTTGACGCTCAATCTGGCACGGATAGAAAGTGTGCAAGGAGCTGGCCAGATTCAAACCTGGTGCCTCGAGGTCCAGTGCTGATGACACTGCACTTCCAGCTGGCTTTTAACACAGTGGCATCCTCAAACTGCAGCTCTTTCTCAACCCTCACCTTGTCAACTTCTACTGTTACTGTTGCCCATTGTCAACTAACATAAACCGAGCATGGTGCAGGATCATGGGGCTCTGTTAACAAAGGACTCCACCAATATGATAATCCAGGAGATCCCCTAACAATGCAGCAAACCTGAGGGTATCAGGGCACCACAGAAGCGTAGCGGTTAGCGCAATGCTATTACAGCTCAGGGCATCGGAGTTCAGAGTTCAATTCCGACGTCATCTGTAAGGAGTCAGTACGTCCTCCTCTTGGAATGCGTGGGCTTTCTCTGGGTGGTCCAGTTTCCCCTCACCGTCCAAAAACACACTGGTTAGTAGGTTAATTGTTCACTGTAAATTGTCCTGTGATTAGGCTAGGATTAAATCAGGGGATTGCTGGGCGGCGTGGCTCGAAGGGCCGGGAGGGCCAATTCCGTGTTGTCTCAATAAATAAATAAAGTGGAACACACAGACCCAGTGGTCTTTCTGTAAGAGTTCCTCAAACACTAGAAAATCTGCAGATGCTATAAATCCAAACCAACACACACAAAATGCTGGAGGAACTCAGCAGGCCAGGTTGCATTATGGAAAAGAGTAAACGAACGATGTTTCAGGCCGAGAGCCTTCATAGGATCCTACCTAAGTCCTGAAGATGGGTTTTGGCCCAAAACGTTTACTCTTTTCCATAGATGCTGCCTGGCCTGCTGAGTTCCTCCAGCATTTTGTGAGTGGTTCTGCAGAAGTTATAGGGAAAACTGAAGTGTGGTTCCCATGCAGTTCTGGGGACATTGATAGGCTGGAAGGCAGGCAAAAACCTACACCTTGTATGACATGCCATCACCCTGGAGGAAGTAACTAACACAGAAGAGCTGTTGAAAGGCTGACGCTAGGAGTCCTGACAGGGACTTGGTGAGATTATACTGGCATTTCAACATAATTACCACAGGGCCTCGGCTTGAGAAGGCAACAGACAGATTGTCTTCAACTAATTTAAGGAATACAAGCAAACGTGTCAGAATGCAAAAAAATGGCAAGCACCTCGCCGGGGACAAATGGCAGCAGAGGGAAAGGGAAAACAGGGAAAACGAGGGAATGGATATGAGAAATAGGGCATAGCAGAGGAAAACAGATAAAAAGATGGAAAGGAGTTTGGGAGAGACAGAGACAGAGACAGAGTGAGAGAGACAGGCAGAGAGGGAGAGAAGCAGGGTATGAGAACACAGGCAGACAGAAAGAGAAGGAGAAAGAGAGAGAGTGGGAGAGAGACAGAGAAAGAGAGGGAGGTCTAAAAACAGAAAATAAACAATAGAAGAATGTGGAAAAATATAGGGAGAGGATAATTTACCAGGTTTTCCAGTCAGATATCAGCCAATAAAGAAGAGTCAGGAGATGTGAAAAAAGTGAGAAAGCGCATTAAAGAGGGAGAGGGAGCAAGGAGATGAGGGAAGAGAAAAGGAGGCCATGGGAAGGGAAGGAGAGAATGGGATAGTGGGAAAAGTAATGAGAGAGTGCAGAGGGACACTGGCATTGTGGGAGGAAGCTGGGGAGAGGGCAGAGCAAGGAGACAGGATGATGAGGAGAATGAAAACAAGAGGCAGAAGGCAAGAGAGATGGAGGGGAAGTGGGAGAGGCAGAGAGAGAGAGAATGAGAGGGAGAGATGGAGCAAATTAGAGGGAGGAGGACACAGAGAGATTAGAGAGGGAGAAAGAGGAAAACAGAAATGCAGTGGGAGTGAAAAAGAGAGAAAGAGAAAGAGAGACAAAGGAATGGAGGGACGGGGAGAGAACAGACTCAGACTGAGTACTTATTAAAATGGTTAACTTTCAGATTACCATTCTGACAGAACAACATGCCCAAGGTGTTATCTCATCATCTGCCCGTACAGCTGTGCAATTCTAGCATGTTCAATTTGATTTTCACATTTATAACCTTCAACGTGATCACCCAATGTGTGGTCACACTGACAAGTACACACTCCTTACCTGACGATACTCCATTCTGGTTCAATCTTAGTGATGGTGGGATCCTCCATGTATTCAAACTGCAGCTCCTTCTCAATCCTTGCCTTGTCAACTCCGACCATTACACTGATGTTACCTGGGCCTTGGGGTGCAGAGGTGGAGTTACACACAATTGCCCAAGCAAACCGCCTGACAGGTTGGAAAAGAGAGGGAAAAAACAACAATAAATTACAATAATGCAACTTTATAATTTGCATTATTTAAGATGGAAAAAAAAGCATGACTGGGAGATAGAAGAAGATGGAATCATGAGCTTGGTCAGGGAGGTGGAGGTGTGTTAGGCAAAGAATTATAGAGATTCCACCTCAGCAGTTGAAGATATTGCCATCAATGTGAAAAATTAGAGGTTACAATGTACAATGAAGGGAGGTTACAGGTGTCAGGGTCACAAGTGAACTCAAGGGCAGTAATCACAGAGAGATACACAGAAAAACTCATTCAGAGTTTCACCAGACAAGGATCCACAATGACCAAGTAAAGATGGGCTGGCATGCTTCCTCCCTCTCCCGAAATACTCCAAGCACGTAATTACTCAGGACCAATCACACAGCCCTGATAACCAGACAAAGCAATAACCTCCAAAGACAACAATTACAACACAAGATATTGAAAATACCGTGCTAATTAAGTTATTCCAAATTGAAGAAAAGTGATAAATGCAAGGAGAGCTTAATGCAAGGAGAAGTTCATGATCCCAAATGAAATAGCTGCAAAACAAAGTGAAAGACCAGAGCTAGTGCAAAGACAAACAATTGAACACAACAGGTAAACAATCCAAGGAACAATGCATACCCATGAGGTGACACCGAGAAAATACAACCCACATACAAACTGACAAGAAATCCTGTTTTTTTAAAAAAGCAACCCCTGGTTATGACAATAGGGCTAGAGGACGTAATGGAATAAGTTGCTGGATGACGGTGACCTTGGATGAGAATTCTACAACTGAGGTGTTGAAATTGTACCTGAGCTATAGAGACCTTACACCAGCACCAGATGATGGGCTTTCTCTCCTGTTAGTCAGGTCTGAGACAGTCCCAGACAGCACACAAACAGCCATGTTCATTCGCAGCATAGTCAATCATATAACACCCAATGCAGGCCTTCCACTCGAAACAGACATGCATGAACACAGGCTTGTCCAAATTGGCACACAACACACACACACACACACAGACACACAACACATACACACACAGACACACAACACACACACACACACACACACACACATACACTGCTCAGTCTCACACACTTCCCCATGCATGTGGTCCCACCAATACAAACAGAACGATCATACAGCCAGCTCACACTGCAAACAGGGGAACATATAAGACTTTAGTAACAGCTGCTTGTATCAATATAACTAAAACCCATTTTATTTTTTGTTGATCACAATGACCATCACTCTAACCTAACACTCTCACAGAGCTGGTACCATTAATACACTTGCTTGGTTTCTCAGCCTTCCATGTAAATTCGTGACACGTTCAAGTTCAAGTTGAATACACGAATACAGCTGAATACAGTGTTCCTCTGGGGCCAGCCCCCAACCCAGTAAGGAATCCAGTGGCACACAGCCAGCTCTGGTGACCTCTTCCTCAGCGGCCGTCACAGGCGGTGCCAAGGCATGAATGAGCTGGCCTGCACTAGAACTGAGGGCACGCTGCTTTCCCCCGGCATCAGTCTTGCCAATGAACCAGTTAATTGGACTCGCAGTATTCTACATGACCAATCTTCACAGGGTCTTGCAATCACAACAAAAACATCCAAGACAATCACCCTCGTCCGTTGGTTCATTCTCCATGGACCGCTACTGATTCATTCCTCCCTGGGTGGCTGAGGCAGGATGCAGAATCGTGCACAACAAGACCAGCTCTATCACTGTAAAGCAACTCACTAGTGGGATAGTCCTACAGTACTCAATGCCTTTTATAACCAGCAGCGTCTTGCGATCGTGAAAAAGATGTAAAGGACACACAATAACGCCTCTGCTTAAACCCAGAGAGGACGCTGTGTCCAAGCATGCCACCACCTTATTGGACAAGGCAAGGGTTGAGTTAATGTGTTTAAAGAAGGTGTGCAGTCAACCAACACAAGTAAAGTCCTTGAGAGGGTAGCTTCCCTTTGCCCAGCATGGCACTGCAGCCACTTGGCATACGAAGGCAAGATAAGTATGCAAGAAACAAACTTACGATTAGACCATTACTTTATTAACTCTAAGGTATCACTGGCTATTAGCTTGTTGATTCTATTGGTTGTTACTACCTGTATTACTCTTGTGTAATTGGTCAGTCATATTGCAAATATGGAATTCGTCCAATCACAAGGTTACCAATCAGTCAATATCTGTGTCCAAATTGTCAATTTCTGTGTTCAAACTTTAGAATAGTTTTAGTGACAAGGGCCATGTTGTTCACTTTCTGCATAAGTAAATAAAGTGTGATTGAGAAATGACTGCAAGTTTTTATAGTCCAGTTAAACAGAGATGACACACGTGCGTTACCTATGAAACACACAAGGCTGTTGGCCAAACAGAACTGAGACATTGCTGCCCGCATCCAGGTTCCTGCCCCTGATGGTGACCGTTGTACCCCCTGACACTGGGCCTTGTTTGGGTGTCAAGTCCGTTAGAGTTGGGAGCTGAAAGAAATAGAGATTGAAGTTACAGTGTCATAATCAACAGGCATGTGCAGAATATTATTTGCGAGTTGAGATGTAAGGGCAGGTAACTGAGCAGATGGAAGTGAGAACAACTTGGGTATCTCGTTGCTCAGCCATGGTTGCATGTTAAATTTTATTTTGCAGTTTAAATCCCAACATTTTATTCCCTCTTGGGCTCATTTGGCAATATGTTTAGTGATTAAATGTGCACACAAAATAACTGAAGGAAGTTGCTGGTTGATTTTAGCAATGGTACTAGATATCCAAGACTTAACATCTTTCATCCTGTTTATGGTCAACCATAACTTATATACTGCTCTGTAGGTAATTACAGTCGACCTCTGCATTACAGAGGGCAATGCATTACTAGAAAACTATCCATATTGTGAAAGCCACGTCACTGGTGCATGTATCAAGTTGAAATAAACATGGTGATTATCCTCGAACTGTGTTGACACAAAACTATGCATTTCACTGTATGTTTCCATGTATATGTGACAAATAAAGCTAGACTTTATCTTTTTTCCACAAGAGGACACATGCGCTGAGTGAAGGTACCTGCGACCTGTTAGACAAAGCTTTACACCAAGGATCAAAGCGCAGCTGCTCGGAGCCATTTCAAGCTCCTGCCTTACTCACCACAAAGCTGTATAGCTGTGTTGACTTTGCCGTGAACTGCTCCTTGCATTCATCCACACAGACCTCCACGAAGCCAGCGTACTGACCATGCCGGGCAACGTCCATCTCGCACACAATCCTTCAAAGAGATAGAACCTGGTTTAAGATTGCACTGTCCTGGAAATGTGATCCACCATTTAATAAAATCATGACTGATCTGACTATTCCGCATTCCTGCTTACCCTCAGTAAATTTCAGTTTAATAAGAATCCACCTACTTCTGCCATCCTCATAGACTCTGCCTCCACCCCCTCTCACAAATTTCTATAGATGTATCATGAAGAACATTCCAGCTGGTTGTGCCACCGTCTGGCACTGCACAGGATCGGGAAAAACTGCAGAAAGTTGTAAACTCAGTCAGCTCCATCATGGGCACCAGCCTCCCTGGCAACCCTGACACCTTCAAGGAGTGATGCCTCTGAAAGGGGGCATGCATCATTAAGGACCCCATCACCCAAGGACATGCCCCCTTCTCATTGCTACCATCAGGGAGCAGGTACAGGAGCCTGAAAACACACAATAAACATTTCAGGAACAGCTTCTTCCCCTCTGCCATCAGATTTCTGAATGGACAATGAACCTATGAACATTAACTCGCTATTTTTTTCTCCTTTTGCACTACTTTTATATGTATAAAAGTTCTACAAACTCTCAAACCTCAGAGGCAGAAATTCACCTATCCCTGCCTGAAATGGGCAAACTAACTTTCAGCCATTTCTAGACTCTACCACATCTGAAAACCTCCTTGCCACATCTCAACAGAAACACCTTCAGCCAGAGAGACGCAAAGCACCATTCTGCCCAGATTTTCCCCATTGATGGTGACCTTTAGAGAGGCTGAAGTGAACAGAATGGGAAGTGAACAGAGGGTAAGCCGACAGGTGAGCCGTATCAGATTGATTACAAGAGCGTGGCAAGTACGGATATGGCCAATTGATCACGCAGTAAATCAAATGGGCCTTTACGTGTGGAGGGCTCTCTCTCTTTCTTTCCGCACACATTTTTGAGTTCATGTTTTCATCTCTGTGGGCCCGGTTTGTCTCTCCCACACTGTTGGTTGCCCAGTGTATACCGTTACTAACATGACTCAATAAAAATGTTTAATCATACTACTCCATCATTGTATTTGCACTGAGGATACATAACAATATCCTCTATCAACTTTTCAGTCTCACAATGATAGAATTTTAATTCCATAACACTCCATTATTGTTCTTGCCCCACGGATATGTAACGGTAGGGCGTCAGGTGAATAGATTGCGTGCAAAGTGGGAGGAGGAGAAGGCCATGATTGGTTCCCACGCAGTGCTTCAACATGAACACTTCTGCCTGATCACACAGACACAGTTTCCACATGCCAGGCCTCTTGGAAAGGAATGTTTAAGCAAGTCTTACTGTTCTGCAGGGATGTATCCATCCTCTAGTGGGATACAATCAACTCCAGCCACATGCACAGAGCGTTCAATCTCTTCGAATTTCAGGCCCAGATTTTCCCCATATATTGTCACTTTTGTTCCACCTTCCCTGGGTCCACGTATCGGTATAATCTGCAAAGATATAAAAATATCTTCTTATATTAATTAAATAATCAAAGACAAAGCTGCTACCTCAGTCTAACATTTCATAATCTCCACTGGTACATGCCTTGGATAAACCGACTATTATGCTTCACAGGGTAAAGAGTGAACCTAATAAAAAAAATCAAAATACAAGTCTGATTTGTCCATGTGTGCACCTGGAAGAGCCAAAATGAAACAAAACAGAAAAAGTTTCAAATTGTCAGAAGGCCAGGCAGCATCTATGCAGTGAGACACATCATTAATGTGGCAAACTAATGATTCATCAGCAAAAAGTAATAATACTCCAGACATTCTGACTCCAGAGTCTTATAATCCCAATCTCTGGGAAAAGTTCCCTTATATTTCTCCTGTGGTGCTGACTGGCCTGCCATAGATTTGCATCATTTTATGCTCTATTTGAGTTTCTAGAATGTTTTGTTTTTAAATCCTCCTCTTATGTGGCTGTCAGATATTGATGAAGTGTTCACTCCCTGCTGTGGTTTATGAGCACACATCATTGTTGTCTTGTATATACAGGTAAGTTGTGCATGTAGGAGAATAGAAGAGAGAAGTGAGGGAGATAGAGAGCAGGAAGGAGGGAGAGAGAGAGTTAGAGAGGGAGGAAGAGAGGGAGAGGGTGAGAGGGAGAAGGACGGAGGGAGAAGGAAGAAGGGAGGAAGGGAGGGAGAAGAAAGGAGGGAGGAGGGGAGGGAGGAGGGGAGGGAGGGAGGAAGAGAGGGAGGGAGGAAGAGAGGGAGGGAGGAAGAGAGGGAGGGAGGAAGAGAGGGAGGGAGGACGAGAGGGAGGGAGGAAGAGAGGGAGGGAGGAAGAGAGGGAGGGAGGAAGTGAGGGAGGGAGGAAGAGAGGGAGGGAGGAAGAGAGGGAGGGAGGAAGAGAGGGAGGAAGGGAGGAAGACAGGGAGGAAGAAAGAGAGGGGGAGAGAAGATAGGAAGGGAGAGAGAGGAGAAGGAGAGAGAGGAGAAGAAGCAGGAGGGAAGGAGGGTGAGAGAAAGGGGTGCAGAGAGCTAGGGAAACGGGGGGTAAAGGAGAGAGATAGACAGGAAGAACGGCAATTGAGAAAGTGAGAGGGAAAAGGAAAGGGGGGAATGAGATGAAGGAGGGTATGATATTTATTGGTTATTTACTTATTGTTATTATTTTCTCTTTGTATGTGCACAGTTTGTTGTCTTTCGCACATTGGTTGTTCGTCTTATGTGTGGCCTTTCATTGAATCTATTTTGTTTCTTTGTATTTACTGTGAATGTCTGCAAGAAAATGCATCTCAGGTTGTATATGATGACCTATATGTACTTTAATAATAAATTTACTTTGAATTTAGGAAAATGTAAAAGCTAAAGACTGAAAGAAGAGGAAAAGGCAGGAGGAAGTTTGTGGAGACTGAAGAGGACATTGAATTGCCAAGAAGCAATATTGAGGTGATATTGTTTTACCTGAAAAGTAAAGAACTAAATACCTATGCAAGTCCTGAACTTGGCAATTAAATTTAAAAAGGGAAAATGCACAAAAAAAAGTACCACGAATACCAAAGTTGAAAATATTTGCCTCTCCGCTCCCATCCCTTTCCACTTATTCAGCATTGTATTCCACCAGCACAATGGTGCTTTGGTCACAGGTGTGTCTCTCCTTATGAAAGCTCCCCATTATTCACTAATCTCTGTGTGTGCACGTTTTTTTCTTAACTTACGCAGAAGGAACTAGCTGGGTCCATGACTGTAATTTAAAACAGGTATTAAACTCGTCAAGTACAAAGAGCATCTCAACAATTGAGTTTAAAAAACCACTTCTGAACTGTGGACTATGTGTCAGCCAGTCTCTCAGGGATTACAGTTACTGCACAGGTGCTGCACAAAACATCTCTTTCGCTGTCACCAACTCCGTCTCTGCAGAGGCCAAAAGTGACATGCCAAATATTCCTTCTGCCTCTCACTGGAGGAAGGCTGCAGATAGTTACTGAATGAGCTTCTGCCGAGGGCAGGTGGAAGGACTGCTAAAAGAGGCCTCGAGATTGAGTTTGCTCTCTTTCTAGATCACCTCAGTATTTCATGCGGGTGGAAGTTCAGTTGCACTGAGGTAGAGGCTTTCAAAGTGATGAGAAATAAGGAAGGGGTAGAATGAAGATATACAAGTTCTGGAAAGAGGAAGGGTTCTCCATTTGGGACAAGATGAATGTCAAAATATTTCCAGGAAAATGGCTTGAAATAATTGATTCTCAACATTCTGCACTATTTACCTGGGTTCAGGTAGATAAAAAGGTTGTGGGAATGGTGCTAGGAATAGCGGAGGTTGGAAAACTTTTTAATCCCATCAAACCCATCCCTATACAAACCTGGATACAGTGTGCACAGATCAAAATCCCTCATCACACCACGTCCCAGCACAGGGAACTTTTCCCTCAGATTTCTCAAGGAAATATATTGGTGTCTCACAATCACAGCAAGGAGGCAGCAGGGAGTCAGCACTCAGCTCCCTCCTTCCATCTAGTCACACAGTGGGATCATAGCTGATCTATGACCTAGCTCCATTTTCGTCCGACCCTTCCCTGCACCACTCACACCCCTCTTTACATCAGTGACACAGCAGTGGAAACTTCGAGCAGTTTCAAACTCCTGGGAGTGCATCCTGCACAAACTCTCGTGGTCCTAGAACACATCCTACACAGTCAACAGAGCTCAACAACATCTCTACTTTCCGAAGAAGCTGGACTCTGCAGATCGGTACCCATGACCTTCTCCACGTGCACAGCTGAGAGCATCCCAACATGCTGCTTCGCCCTGTGGTCCAGGAACGGCACTGCACTGGACAGGAAGGATTCACAATGAGTAGTGAAAACTGCCCAGTGTATCACTGGCACCAGCCTACCCGCCATCGAGGACATGTATACCGAAAGATGCCGGAAAGGGCCAGTAACATCATGAAGGATCCCACCCATCCTGCTCATGGACTGTTTCTCTCATTCCCATCAGGGAGGAGGCTCACGTAATATCAGTGCCAGGACCACAGTGACATCCCTCAGGCTGATCAACACCTCCACCAACTAATTCCCCCACCACCACTACTTCATCATTTCCAGACAGACAGATTATGTGCAGGAACTCCTGTGCCAAGTATCACTTTATGGACAGACAATCAATCTATGTAAGCTAAGCTTATGTATTTATATTTATTGTATTCTTTATGCCTATAGTGTTTTTTTGGGTTGCACTGGATTTGGAGTACCTGTAACAGTAATTTCACTCTCCTTCACACTTGTGTACGAATGATTGACAATAAGCACTCTGAAACCTGGACCTTGCCGATTTTTACAGGGCAATTTGACGCCTCAATGTGCTGAACCATAATTTAGGAACAATTGCTTGTAATTAGAATAAAGGTTACCTCATCCCGCCATCTCATTCAATTTGAATTATGGCTTCACTCGGCTGAATGAATTTGATAGGAGAACCTTGGACATCCTTTCACTGGGCACATGCCATGTTTAGCCATAACCAGAATCAATTTTTTCTAAGAGTCTATTTAAAGCGGAGTTTGATAGGTTCCTGATGAGTAAGGACATCAAGGGTTACGGGAGAAGGTAGGAGAACGAGAGGGAAATCAAATCACCCATGACTGAATGACAGACTTGATGGGTCGATAGTTTGATAGTCACTACCCCACAACCATCAGGCTCTTGAACAAAGGGGATAACTACACTCACTTGCCCCATCATTGAGATATTCCCACAACCAATGATCTCACTTTAAGGACTCTTTTATCTCGTTACCTCATTTTCTCATTATTTATTGCTAATTATTTATATTTACATTTGCACAGTTTGTTGTCTTCTGCACTCTGGTTGATCTTTTGTCGATCCTGTTATAGTTACTATTCTATAGACTTGCTGAGAAATCCCGCAGGAAAATGAGTCTCCGGGCTGTATATGGTGACATATATGTATTTTGATAATAAAATTTACTTTCAACTTTGAATGGCTTAATTCTGCTCCTATATCTTATGTTCTTAACAGCACAGCAAACCATCTCTTTTTCCCATCATTTTAGCAATCTCCTCCAGTACAATGACCAATTAACCCAAAAACCAGCATTTCTTTGGACTGTGGGAGAAAACCAGAGCACCTGGAAAAAAACTCATGGGGTTGACATAAAAGGTCCTTATAGAGGACGCCGGGACTAAACTCTGAACTCTGACGCTGTGAGCTGTAATAAGCGTCATGCTAACCGTGACACAAATGTTGCACCCCAAGATATCCAGCATCTGCAGAATTTTTTTGTATCTACTGCGGTGTCAAACAAAGAAACACGAGAGGTTCTGCCAACCACTGACTCGGAGAGAATATATCCTTCTGAGCTGCTACTGTACATCTCCACCAGCTATGATTAAGGTGGTATCACTCTCATCTGAATCAGGTTTTAATTCAATTCCAGAGAGCAGAACACATAACCTAGACCCACTGAGGGAGAACTGCATTGTTGGAAACCTAGTTTTTATGCTGATATTTCATTGTTGTTGATGTTCTTTTATTATTGTCACATGTATTGTGAAAAACTTGTCTTACATACTACCGACACAGATCAAATCAGTGCATTGGAGCTAGACTGAGGTAAGACAAGAGCAATGCAGAATAAAGTTTAAAAGCTACCGAGAAAGTACAGCCGAGGTAAATGATAAAGTGTACGATCATAACGAGGTAACTGTAAACAGTGATTCTATCTGATTTTACAGACCATTCCACAGACATCATTTCAATGTCGATCTGGGCAGCTCACTTCCATGCTAAGACCAATGCTTATGCAGCAACCAACTATCAGGCTGAGTATCGAGTCTCTTTTATGCTACTCTCTAAGCACAGATTTTCAGTCCACATTATAATGAGAATTATACTGTAAAGTGGGATGTATGGGCTGTCCAGGAAAGGATAGACGCTCCCGAACTTCCAAGGTTGAGAGAACAGAATTGCTCCAGTACATCGGCTTTTCTATTCTAAAAACTCTCCTACACAGGTCTCCTGCCATTGTTGGACACTACAGACACACCACATACTCCAATACTATAGAAATTTTCAAGATCTTGGGAGGCTTTGTACTGCCTTGGCAGCTATTTAAATGCAAGTCCTTTTTTATTGGTAGGTGATTCTCCAGTATCTATTTTCAATCATAAGCAAACGGACTTTTCCTACCACTGCAAGCTTCCTGAGACAGACAACAGTCAATAGTATCAGGTCATACCAAGTGGATTGGTTGCCAAATTTGGAAAATTGCCAATGTGGGATTTTGCTGGTGCATTATAGATAAACCATAGAGTGATTCCTCAGTGTTAATGGTTGGTGAACGGGCTTTCAGGAACCAGCTATGAATAATACATGGCAATATCTCATTCTCCAAAACAGCACAGATTTGTTAGCTTCTGAAATTTTTATTTGGTTTAAAGATATATATTTTCTACATAAAGAGCCACTCTGTTATCCTAGGGCAGAAGTTTATCATACTTTTTGTGTGCTCTAAGATCTATAAAGTGATGTTGCTCTATTGAGTTCCTCTCCTGATATTTAGTTCTACATAAAATCAATGGATCCAAATTTTGGAAATATTTGACACACATTTTTCACTATGCCACATGTATAGTAAATTTTCAGCTCATGATCTCCTGTGATACAACAAAGCCAGCTAGATGACAAATGATTCAATTTTCTCCAGCTTAGCTAGGCAAGACGATTGGATTTAAGGAGTACATTCAGTGTCCACTTTATTAGGAACCTCCTGCATGAGTGTATTTTCCTGGTCTTCTGCTGCTGAAGCCCATTCACTTCAAATTTCAACATGATGCTCTTCTGCACACCACTGTTGTAACACGTGGGAATTGAGTGACTGTTGCCTTCCTGTCAGCTTGAACCAGTCTGGCCATTCTCCTCTGGCCTCTCGCATCAACAACATTTTGGCTCACAAAACTGCTGCACATTGGACATTTCTTGTTTTTTGCACCATTCTCTGTGAACCCTGAAGACCGAGGTCAGTGAAAATCCCAGGTAATCAGCAGTTTCTGAGATACTCAAACCACCCCATCTGGCAGCAACAATCATTCCACAGTCAAAGTCACTTAGATCACATTTCTTCCCCATTCTGATGTTTGGTCTGAGCGACAACTGAACCTCTTGACCACGTCTGCATGCTTTTATGCATTGAGTTGCTGTCACATGATTGGCTGATTAGATGTTTGCATCAATGAGCAGGTGTACAGGTGTACCTCGTAAAGTGGCCACTGAGTGAATGTAGAAAGTCAAAAGAGCAATAGAAAGGTTTCCAAAGATTACGTAGGAAACTCCAGAGCTTAAGGTCTTAACACAATTGTGATCGTGTAGAATGTCAGGTGTGGAGGAGTTTGGAGACATGATATAGATAGAGACCATGAAGAAGTTTGAAAACACAGAAAAAAATTGCCAAAAGTAAGGAATTATTGAATCCTTAGAGAACAGGCAAGGTCTTTAATGCAAGACAGGACAGATAGAACAGGTTTTGATTAGATCTACAGTATTGAATCTTTTACCATGATTGAAACATGACTTAATGCTTTATTTGAGAGAGGTAGGTAGTTAGTCTTGTCACTTAATCATGCGTTCATTGTCTAGTCTGAACTTTAGAGATTAAAATCCAGCAATGATATCTACATGAAGCAGAGAGTACTAAACAGTTGTCTAGACAGAAGGCCCTAGACCTTCACACCTCACAAGCCACATCTCCCACACTGCAACACAAGGTTACCTTGGTGATCCTAGGGTTGGTGCATTTCCTGTTCATGCCCGATGGCTGCAGCCATTTGTTCTCGGAGTCAGGACAGTCCTGTTGGAGGGTACATTGCCCACTGTCCTTGCACCAGCCACATTCGAAGTTGGGATCAGCCTTCAGGCACAGTCCACAGCTCTCCCGCAGTACTCCACACTTGTACAGGTGAACTGGCAGAGTGGAAGGAATTTAGTTTTTATTGTTTTATTTGAAGATACGGAACAGTAACGGGCTCTTCCAGCCCAAAGAGCTTACTCTGCGAATTACACCAACATGACCAATTAATCTACTAACCGTTACATCTTTGGAGTGTGTAAGGAAACCAGAGCACCTGGAGCGAGACCCATGCAGTCACAGGGAGAACAAACAAACTCCTTACAGACAGCAGTGTGTTTGAGCCCGGGTCACTGGTGCTGTGAAGTGTGACGCTAATTGCTGCATTACCATGCTGCCCCAAATAAGAGAGGGGAAAAAGCAACTGACAGAAAAGATTACATTTTATTTAGTACAGGATTTGGGATATTATATTAAAATTGTATAAAACATTGGTGAGGCCTAAATTGGAGTATTGTGTGCAGCATTGGTCATCTTCCTACAGGAAAATGCAAGTAATATTGAAAGAAAAGAAAACTTACAAGCACGTTGCTGGGACATGAGTTACAGGGAAAGGCTAAATCAGTTAGGACTTGATTCCCTAAAATGTAGAAGATTGATGGGAGATTTGATAGAGGTGTACAAAATTATGAGAGATGAAGACATGGTTATACAAGCCGGTTTTTTCCACTGAGGTGAGCTGGGACTAAAACTAATGGTTATAGGTTAAAGGTAAAAGGTGAGATATTTGAGAGGAACTTGAGGGAGCCAGTGGAATTGGTAGATGCAAGCTCGATTGCAATGTTTAAGAGAAGTTTGGATAAGTACATGGATGGGAGGGGTATGGAGGACTCTAGTCCGGGTAGGGTTCGATGGCACGAGGCAGAATAACAGTTCGACCCGGAGGATTCAAAGGAGCTTCACAAAAATGATTCCAGGATTGAATGGTTTGTCACATGAAGAGCGATTGATGTCTCTGGGCTTGTATTCACTAGAACTCAGAAGAATGAGGGGTGACCTAATTGAAACCTATTGAATGGTGAAAGGCCTTGATTGAGTTAATGTGGAGAGGATAGGGTGGGAGAGTTTAAGACCAGAGGACACAGCCTCAGAATAGAGGGGCGTCCTTTTAGAATGGAGATGAGGAGGAATCCCTTTAGCCAGAGAGTGCTGAATCTGTGGACTTCTTTGCCATAGGCAGCTGTGGAGGACAAGTCTTTGTTTAAGGCGGAGGTTAATAGATTCTTGATTGGTCAGGGCATGAAGAAATATGGGGAGAAAGCAGAAGACTGGATCAGCCATGATGAAATGGTGGAGCAGACTCATTGGGTCAAACAGCCTAATTCTGTTCCTGTATCTTATGGTCATCTGGTCGTATATGGGTTAAAGGCCTGTTTCGGTGCTATAACGCCCTATGACTCTTTGACTTTATGACCTTGGGAAACAGGGCATAAAATAAATTGCACATGTAGAGAGGGGCAAATTATACAGTCTGGTATAGCTTGTATAATTGTACGCCACACCTTCCAGAGGGGGTAGGCCCAGAATCTGTCAATGATACCTGCACAGTTTTGTAGCTCTCAGCAATGGACAGCAGGGACTGAATTAAAAAGAAAACAGTTACTTTGGCCCAGACTCACCTTGGTTCTGTGCTGGGTTGTCAATTCTGAAATCTCCATTCCAGGCAACAGAGAGGTCCACAGGGAGGTTGTTAATCGCTGTCCCCTCATACGAGTACTGAAACGAGACACCAAAGACTCCAGCAAATTTCTGCCAATGTACCATGGAGACCATTCTGACCAGTTGCACCACTTCCTTGTATGGAGGTACCAACGCACGGAATGGCAGAAAACTGCAGAGGGTTGTAAACTCAGCCAGCTCCATCGTGGGCACTAGCCTCCCCACCATCGAGGACATCTTCAAAAAGTGGCACCCCTCATTAGGGCACCCCACCACCAAGGATATGCCCTTTCTCATTTCTACCATCAGAGAGGAGGTACAGGAGCCTGAAGATGCAGGCTCAATATTTTAGGAACAGCTTCTTCCTCTCTGCCTTCAGATTTATGAACAGTTCGTGAACCCATAAGCACTACCTCACTATTTTTGTTCTCTTGTTGCACTACTTATTTAATTTATATCTCAAATTGATAATGTATTTTATGTATTGCACTGTATTGCTGTCACAAACTAGCAAATTTCATGGCATATGCCAGTGATAATAAGACTGATTCTGGTTCTGATTGTCATTAACGAGAGTATCATATAAATTCACATAAAATTTGTTACTGGAATTGGAATTGGCTTATTATTGTCACATGTACCGAGATACAGTGAAAAGCTGGTCTTGCATACTGTATCTACATACCAGGTCATTACATAGTGCATTGAAATAGCACAAGGTTAAACTATAACAGAGTGCAGAATAAAGTGTAACAGCTACAGAGAAAGTGCAATGCAGATGAGCAATAAGGTGCAAGGTCATAACGAGGTCGATTGGGAGGTCAAGGATCCATTTTATTTCTTTATGTGTTGCACTGTACTGCTGCCACAAAACAACAAATTTGACAACATGTGTCAGTGATTATAAACCTGATTCTGATACAAGTGGCATTGGCAGGTGTCAAGCACACAACACAACAGTGGGATGGTGCGGGACTTCATTTCTATTTCTCACTGGGGAAGAACAGCAAAAAAAAATACTCTTCAGGGCCTTTTGATCTGAATGTCATTTTACCCTCCTGCTCCAGATTTGAAGATCAAACGTGAGGAGGAAATATTTTTGTTTCCTAAATCCCAATAGGCTGTTCAGTCACAGTGATTGCTGTATCTCTTCATATTTGCAATTGTTTAGGAGTTCATCGCTCATGCACTTTCTGACAGACAGAATGACTTTCTGCCACAGGGGATCCAGGGTAAGAAAGCAAATTAGATACAAAATTCCGAGGGGTATAGATAAGATAAATAAAAGCAGGCTTTTCCCTCTGAGGTGAGGCGAGACAAGCGCTGGAGGTCAGAGGTTATAGGTACGGAGGAGTGCAGTTGAACAGAAGAGTCAAGGAATACCGATCCATTATTCCTTGAAAGTAGCATCACAGGTAGCTAGAGTCATAAAGAAAGCTTTTAGCACATTGGCCTTCATAAATCAATGTATTGAGTGCAGGAGTTGGGATGTTATGTTGAAATCGTAGAAGACATTATGCTGAAGATCGCCTTCATAAACCAATGTATTGAGTATAGGAATTGGGATATTATGTTGAAACCGTATAAGGCATATGCTGCAGTTATTATCAACTTCATTAAAACCTGTGTGGATGAGTGTGTGCCTACAAAGACTTACTGTACATTCCCAAACCAAAAGCTGTGGATGAACCAGGAGCTACATCGCCTACTGAAGAAAAGATCTGTGGCATTCAAGTCTGGTGACCTAGGTCTGTACCAGAAAACCAGGTAGGACTTGCAGAGGGCTATTTCGAGGGCAAAGAGACAATTTTGAATGAGATTGGAGGCAACATCGGATGCACGACAACTCTGGCAGGGTTTGCAAGCCATTACTTCCTAGAAAGTGAAACGCATGAACAGTAGCCATGCTTCACTACCAGATGAACTCAATGCCTTCTATGCCCACTTTGAAAAAGAGAATATAACAACAGCTGTGAAGATCCCTGCTGCACCT
Source organism: Mobula hypostoma (assembly GCF_963921235.1). NCBI lineage: Eukaryota > Metazoa > Chordata > Chondrichthyes > Myliobatiformes > Myliobatidae > Mobula > Mobula hypostoma. Next base: position 61,291,720 of record NC_086116.1, on the reverse strand, counting down.
GATGACCCTGTGATCTCTGTCTCGGAGGCCGATGTTTTTAAAGAGAGTGAACCTTCGCAAGGCGGAAGGCCCTGACGGAGCACCTGGTAAGGCTTTGAAATCTTGTGCCAACCAACTGACGGGAGTATTCAAAGACATTTTCAACCTCTCACTGCTAAGGGCGGAAGTTCCCACTTGTTTCAAAAAGGCAGCAATTATACCAGTGCCTAAGAAGAATAATGTGGGCTGCGTTAACGACTATCACCCGGTAGCACTCACATCGACAGTGATGAAATGCTTTGAGAGGTTGGTCATGACTAGACTGAACACCTTCCTCAGCAAGGACCTGGACCCACTGCAATTTGTCTATCACCATAACTGGTCAATGGCAGATTCAATCTCAATGGCTCCTCTTACGGCCTGAGACCACTGGGACAATACAAACACCTATGTCAGGATGCTGGTGATCGACTATAGTTCAGCATTTAATACCGTCATTCCCACAATCCTGATTTATAAGTTACAGAACCTAGGCCTCTGCACCTCACTCTGAAATTGGATCCTCAACTTCCTAACCAGAAGACCACAATCTGTGTGGATTGGTAATGATATCTTCTCCTCACTGATGATCAACACTGGTGCACCTCAGGGGTGTGTGCTTAGCCCACTGCTCTACTCTCTCTATACCCATGACTGTGTGGCTAGGCATAGATCAAATACCATCTATAAATTCACTGATGATACAACCATTGTTGATGGAATCTCAGATAGAGATGAGAGGGAGTACAGGAGTGAGATATATCAACTAGTGGAGTGGTTTTACAGCAACAATCTGGCACTCAATGTCAGTAAGAGGAAAGAGCTGATTGTGGACTTCAGGAAGGGTAAGATGAAGGAACACATACCAATCCACATAGGGGGATCAGAAGTGGAGAGAGTGAGCAGTTTCAAGTTCCTGGGTGTCAAGATCTCTGAGGAACTAACTGGTCCCAAAATATTGATTCAGCTATAAAGAAGGCAAGACAGCGTCTATACTTTGTTAGGAGTTAGAAGAGATTTGGTATGACAAGAAAAACACTCAAAATCGTCTATAGATGTACCATGGAGAGCATTCTGACAGCTGCATCACTGTCTGGTATGGAGGGTTGGGGCTGAAAGAAGCTGCAGAGGGTTGTAAATTTAGTCAGCTCCATCTTAGGTACTAGCCTACAAAGTACCCAAGACATCTTCAAGGAGAGGTGTCTCAGAAAGGCAGCATCCATTATTAACGACCTCCAGCACCCAGGGCATGCCCTTTTCTAATTGTTACTATCAGGTAGGAAGTACAGAAGCCTGAAGGCACACACTCAGCGATTCAGGAACAGCCTCTTCCCCTCTGCCATCCGATTCCTAAATGGATATTAAACCCATGAACACCACCGCACTTTTTAAATACATATATTATTTCTGTTTTTGCACAATTTTTCAATTATTCAATATACAGATAGTGTAATTGATTTACTTATTTATTTTTACTTTTTTTCTTCTATATTATGTATTGCATTGAACTGCTGCTGCTATCAAATTTCATGACACATGCCAGTGATAATAAACATGATTCTGATTCTGACTCTGACATTGTTGAGGCCTAATTTGGAATACTGTGTGCAGTTTTGGTCATCTATCTACAGGAAAGATGTAAATAAGATTGAAAGAGTGCAGAGAAAATTTACAAGGATGTTGCTAGGACTTGAGGACCTGAGATCTAGGGAAAGGTTGAGTAGATTATCCACTAGAATATAGAAGATTGAGGGGAGATTTGATAGAGGTATACAAAATTATGAGGGGTACAGATAGGGTAAATGCAAGCAGACTTTTTCCACTGAAGTTTAGTGGGACTACAATCGGAGGTCATAGATTAAGGGTGAATCTTGGGATATTTAAGGGGAACATGGGTGGGGGGGCTTCTTCACTCAGAGTGTAGTGAGGGTGTGCAATGAGCTGCCAACAGAAGTCATCAACATTTAAGAGAAATTTGGATAAGTACATGGATGGGAGGGGTATTGGGGTCTATGGTCCAGATGCAGGTTGATGGGACTAGGCAGAATAATAGTTCAGCATGGACTAGATGGGCCAAAAGGCCTGTTTCTGTGCTGTAGTGTTCTATGACTCTATGACTCCAAAAAACTGATTTGTTTGCAGGAGGGAGGAGGTGTCAGTGTTGGTCTGTTTCTCAGATTGGAAGACTGACCGGTCATGAAAGGTCTGTTATTTTTCATAAATGACAATGATTGAATGAGAATGTATATGGCATAATTAGGAATTTTGCAGATGACATTTGATGATGCAGTGGGCAGTGAAGTGGGCTTGGGTGGTAAAGGTGCCTTTAGCATGCTTGTCTTTATCGGTCAGGCCAATGAATAGAAAACTTGGGAAATCATGTTGCAGCTGTATAAAAGCTAAGTCAAACTGGAATACTCTTCCCAGTTCTGGTCGTTGTATGACAGGATAGATGCTGAGGCTTTGTGCTGGGTGCAGAAGAATGTCACCAGCATATTGCCAGGATTAGTGAGTGTTAACTATAAGGAGAGATTGGACGAACTTGGATTGTTTTTGCTGGAGCATTGAAGGCTGAGGCGAGACCTGATAAAAGTATACAAAATTATAAGAGGCATTGATAGTCCGAAGAGTCAGAGTCTTTTTACTGGGTGGAGATGTCAAATACTGAACGGGGCAGGGTGATTTAACATGAGGACCATAAAATTTAAAGGAAGCATGTGGGTAAGCTTATTTTACAAAGAGCGGTGAGTGGCTGGAATTGGCACTTGGGGGTACAGTAAGAAGAAAAGAAAGCAATTTTAAGAAGCATTTATACAGACAAGTGAACAGGTAGGGAGTAGAGGAATGTGGGTACATGCAGGCAGAGAGGTTCAGTTCAGATTGCATCATCATCAACACAGACAGAGTGGGGTGAAGACTAGTTCCTGTCCTCTGCTGTTTGAAATTCTTGGATAATTTCACATTTGCTTTAGTTTCCCAGTCAATTGATTGGGAAAAAAGTCAAGTTGCAAAAATTGCCAATATTAATATGGTTTACAATTATTTTGTACCATTAGTAAACAGGATGTACACTCAGTGACCACTTTATTTGTATCTCCTGTACCTAATAAAGTGGCCACTAGGTGTATGTTTGTGGTCTTCTGCTGCTGTAGCCCATCCACTTCAAGGTTCGATGTGATGTGTGTTCAGAGATGCGCTTCTGCACACCACTGTTGTAACGCATGATTATTTGAGATACTATCGCCTTCCTGTCAGCTTGAACCAGTCTGGCCATTCTCCTCTGACCTCTCTCATTAACAAGGCAATTTTGCTCACAGAACTCACTGGATGTTTTTTTCTTGGCTTTTTGGCTTTTGCACCATTCTCTGTAAGCTCTAGAGACTGCTGAGTGTGAAAATCCCAGGAGATCAGCAGTTTCTGAGATACTCAAACGACCTTGTCTGGTACCAACAATCATTCCACTGAAATCACATTTCTTCCCCATTCTGTTATTTGGTCTGAACAACAACTAAACTCTTGAACATGATTGCTTACTTTCATGCATTGAGTCGCTGATTAGATATTTGCACCAATGAGCAGGTGTACAGGTGTACCTAATAAAGTGGCCACTGAATTTCCATCTTTACATGCTACCACTCAAGTTGTGGTGAAGAATTCTGCTCTCAATATCTAGATGCTTGCAGATACCTCTAGCAACATCCAAATAAAAGAACTGCCTGACCACACCATTAGACCCTGGTTGTCCAACCTATCTACTGCGTAATCATGATCCTTACACGCCTGTTGTCCAACCTGTCTACTGCCAGACCACTACCCTTACATCACTCAAAATGCTGGAGGAACTCAGCAGGTCAGGCAGCACATATGGAAATAAATAACCAGTCAGCATTTTGGGCTGAAACCCTTCAGCAGTTCCTCCAGCAGTTTATTTTCTGCTTCACAACATCTACATCCTCTTTTGACTCTGCCCTTTCTCTCCTGCTGTTGACCTTATCTGTTGCCTGACCTCCACCTATGCACTCCACTGTTCAACCATTCTACTACTCAACCATTCCTGCTGCTAACCTATTCCCCCACCAGGCAAATCTGTTCCAAAGTGACACAACCAGCGGGTAGGTATTTCTCTTTCTTTCTCACAAAGCTGACTCTTTGTCTTTCGTAGCCGGCACAGCTTTAAGAGTCACCTGCAAGAGAATCAGTAAAGTGAGACACTGCTACAGAACAATGGTGCATGTGTGTAGAATGTGAATAGCTCTGTTGTGCAGATAAATCAACCCTGTGTTGTATAAGGTGTACTTTGTGTCACAGGCAGCTAGAACTGCAGTAATTAGCAAGCCATTCAGATTTCTTAAAAATTAAAATCTGCTTTGTAACATTTGATATTTGAGCTTTCTCAAAATGCTGTAGAAAACAAAGAAGAGGTTTGGAGACAATAACAACTGTTCTTTCGCTTACTGGATACTTCTGGTCTTGTTAAATGGTTAAAAAAATGTGAAAATATTTCTAATCCCAAAGATTTACTTTTTAATTTGGTTTCAGAGAACTGAAAACTCTTAAAATGTATTAGCTTGAAGAGCCACAATTCCCCCTCCCCCACCTCACCGTTGTTTCTGGTGTGTCTGTATATTACATTGGTCAATAAGTAACAGAATCTCCGACACAATATTGTAGTAATATAGCTGATTGTGGACTTCAGGAAGGGTAAGACGAGGAACACAAACCAATCCTCATAGGGGGATCAGAAGTGGAGAGAGCAAGCAATTTCAAGTTCCTGGGTGTCATTATCTCTGAGGAACTAATCTGGTCACAACCTATCGATGTAGCTATATAGAAGGCAAGACAGCAACTATATTTCATTTGGAGCCTGAGGAGATTTGGTTTGCCACCTAAAATACTCGAAAACTCCTACAGATGTACCATGGAGAGCACTCTGACTGGCTGTGTCACCGTCTGGTATGGGGGGTGGGGGGTGGGGGGGGGGCTACTGCACGGGATCGAAGTAAGTTGCAGAAAGTTGTAAACTCAGTCAGCTCCATCATGGGTACTAGCCTCTGTAGTATCCAAGGCATCTTCAAGGAGCGATGCCTCATGAGGGCAATGTCCATCACTGAGGACCCCCGCCACCCTCTTCTCATTGTTACTGTGAGGAGAAGGTACAAAGGCCTAAAGGCACACACTCAGCGATTCAGGAACAGCTTCTCCCCCTCTGTCATCTGATTTCTAAATGGACATTGAACCCATGACACTACCTCAACACTCTCTTTAAATTTCTGTTTTTGCATTACTTATTTTAACTGAACTATTGAATATACATCTATACAGTATATATGATTACTGTAATTCAGCCTTTTTTCTATATTTATCACCCATTTCATTTGCAGACCACCAGAGATCGCAGACAGCATCTCAGAATTTGGCAACAGAATGTCCACAACCTCTCAATACTCCACTGGGGCCATTTGGCCAAGAGTTAGGGCTTGCATTTCTGGGACTGAACACAGACACCAGGGGACAGAGCTGTGGCTGCGTCTATTTGCACCACTTACTGAAGTGTTCTGACACTGGACACTGGAGCTGTTGAATCGTAAGGCTGGCACTCGCTGCTCTACTCCCTGGATATTCAGGATGCATTCGTAGCCTCGCTGGCCCGACTGTGGCTGAGGAAGGTTCTTGGATTTCAAGGTGATGGGCTTCACCACTCGAACAGGCACCAGAATCTTCTCGGCAGCAAGCAGCTGTGGGCAGTCCTGAGGAGAGATGGCAGGTAGAATTTCATCATGAGGCTATGGAGAAGAAAGGCAGAAACTGGCAGATGGAGGGAATGAGTGGGCAACAGGTTCAGTACAGGTAATTTCCAATGGCTTTCTGGGCAATGGAGGGAAGGAGAAAAGATGGAGGACGCAGTCGGAAACGGCCACGACATTTAAAAGGAGAATGAATACAATGAGTATGACACAGTGTTCAAAGGAGAAAGATTGGAAAGGAGGGTATAGGAGAAATGGAAGGGAAGGAAGTGTGAGAGAAAAGGGGACGTTAAAGAACATATATAAGGAAAAGGGAAGGGGAGGGGAGGGAGAGGTGGGGATGAGGGGAAGGAAGAAGGGATAGGGAGGGGATGGGGAAGGAAAGGAAGGAAAGAGGAGGGGGGGAGGGGAGAGGAGGGAATGGGCAAGGGAAAGGAAGGGAAGGGGTGGGGAGGGGGGAGGTGGGAGGTGGGTGAAAGGAAGGGAAGGGTATGGGAGGGAGGGAAAGGAAGAAAAAAGGAGGGAAGGGAAGGGGAGGGGATAAGAGGGAAGGGGAAGGTAACAGAGGGAGGGAAAGGAAGGGAATAGGCGGGAGGGGAGGGAAAGAAAGGAAAGGGGGGAGAGAAGGGGAGAGGGGAGGAGGGAACAGGAGGGGAGAGGAGGGGAGGGGATGAGAGGGAAGACAAGGGTAACGGAGGGAGGGAAAGGAAGGGAAGTGATGGGGAATGGAGAGGAGGGGAATGAAGGAAGTATTGAAGAAAGCCATGAGTCCAAGAATAAGGGAGGCCACTGAGGGTTCAGGATGGGACAACAAAGGCAACACTTTCTGTAAGACACGGAATAGATATAGAGGAGGAGAGGGAAAGTTCAAAACTGGATAGGAGATGTGAGCAGCAGCCTTCTCTCTGACACCACCAAAGAGAGGGGAACTGGAGACACGCATGAGCAAGAAAGGCAAGGAGAGAAATATCAACATGTCAAAGATGATTGAAAGGTTATAACCTCTGACAGCATTTAAGTTTCACTGCAACGGAGATATAAATTTCCTGCTTATTTCCTCACACATACTGACGCGAGGCCCATCAATTGTGAAGTAGCAATAGATGTCGGCTCCGGTTTTCTGTTATAGTTAATACTTCCAGGGGAGCTTTGGGATCCAGTGATACTCTCGAACAAACACCTTCATAGCCAAACAACTGAAGAAAATGACCAGCAAAATTGTTGGCATTTGACATATACTTGGAAGGATGGTACCAGTCTGCAAAGCATATTGTAGCTACAGACAGTGAGATCTAATGAGAATGATCTGCAGTATAAAAGAACACTTATCAAAATTTGACCATCTGTAGGCATTTTGTCTGGTGGCTACTTCTGACTTGGCATGGGAAAATGTCACAGTAAGAGATGACTTGAAGTTCATTAACTTGACGAGATCCTTCACTTTCCTGAAACTGGTGCTATTTTGCATATGAAATGGATTAAAACAGAGAGAAAAGAACATAGGTCTGAAGAGCCTCAACGCAAAACTGACAACTTTACACAATGTTGGGCTTTATCAGCTTAACATGGCTGTCATTTTAAGTAATTGAAATTTAATGAGACTTTACTCCTTCTGATGGATTCTCGCACAGATCCCATAAGAAGGGGAAAGGAAAAAGGCAGGTCTATTTTTTATCTCTCTCTCTCCATATATTTTGTATACAGATCAATGTTCTGTGAAAGGTCAAGCTATTTAACACATCGCAACTGCTGAGCGTATCTGCAAATCCATCGGAACTGATCTCATTCTGTTCATCTGTTCTTTGCCTCTCTTTCATTAGAATGTGTTTCAGTATTTTCCCTGCTGATTGTACGAAGACAAAGGCAGCAAGGGAAGTGCCGACGCATTGAAACACTTTACAAGGGAGCACGGAAAAGCATATCATTCCATTATCATTCAGTGGGCACAACCACTGCATTCACAGGCCCCTGATGGAGACGGTTCATAATGCTGAGCTGTATGGAGAAGGCACTGGGTGATGAAGTCAATGGCCTGGATTAAGATTATTATTGAGAAAAAGTGATCTCTGAGAAATGAATTAAGGTAGTCTGAAGTTCAATATCTGAGGAAATTTCTGCTACTCCTTCTCCACATTTTCCCTTCTAATTCTATATTACATTCTCCTTTCCCTCCTCTCTGATGGCAGTAATAAGAACAGAGCCCTCCTGGGCGATGGGAGCCCTTAATGATGGATGCCACCTCTGAGATATCGCCTTTTGAAGCTGTCCTCGACGCTGGCTACCGGATGTCACCTTTATAAGCTGTCCTCAATGCTGGGTACTGCCTCCCCAGCTTCAAGGACATCTTCAAAAGGTGATGCCTTACTAAGTGGCACTCAGTGCCCAGCATTGAGGGCACCTTTCAAAGACCATGCCTCAAAAAGGCAGTATCCGTCATTAAGGGCTCCCATCGCCCAGGAATGCTCTGTTCTTATTAGAATCACCAAGAAAAGGGTACTGCAGCTTGAAGACACAAACTCACCACTTTAGCAACTGCTTCTACACCTCCGCCATTCTGTACAATGAACCAAACCATGAACACTACCTCACAATATTTGCTCCTTGTTTACATTACTTATTCATATATACACATAGAATAAAAAAATATTTTTCTTATTGTAATTTATAACATTTCTGACTTATTGCACTGTACTGCTACCACAAAACAACAAATTTCATGACACATGTCAGTGACGTTAAAACTGATTCTGGTTCTAAAGGTGTCAACTCCATGGTGACACCACACTTTAATTCAGGAATGTTTTTACTGACACCCACCCCGTCCGCCTTCCCCACCACACTAACTCCTCTTCAAGAACATAAACAGTCAGAGTAGGGGGATGGCCATTCGGCCCCTCAGATCTGCTCCACCATTCACTAAGATCACGGTTGACCTGGCCCAGGTCTCATCTCTCCGTTCTATACCAGCTCTCTGTGGCTTTCCGTTCTCTGGTTTTTCAATAATTGATCCTCCTTCTCTGACCTGTTGTATGGTGAAATGAACTCCTAGCCCCACAACCTATATTGTTACTGCAGTTCATTGTTCAGTTCACTGCACTTCCTCTATAGCTCTTACACTCTATCCTGCATTGTTGTTCTTTGACCTTGTTCTACGTCTATGCACTGTGTAATGATTTGATCAGTGTGAACAACATGCAAGACAAACCTTTCACTAAACACAGAACATAGAATATTACAGCACATTACGGGTTCTTCAGCCCAGGATGTTGTGCCAACCTTTAAACCTAGTCTAAGTTCAATCTAACCCTTTTTCCTCTCTTTTCGAACGACTTATTTAATTTTATGTATTGCACTATACTGCTGTGCAGAAAAGCAAATTTCATGACATATGTGAGTGATGATACACCTGATTCTGACATGGGACTCTGTTTTGGACTGAGAGTGGGAAGGGGCAGGGAGAGGGGAGTCATGGTTGGGAAAAGGGGAAGTGGGAAGGGAGGGAGTGGGAAGCACCAGAGAGACATTCTGTAAAGATAAGTAAACCAATTGTTTGGAATCAAATGACCTTGCCTAGTGTCTCGGGGTAGGGTATGTCTGTACCCGCGCCACCTCTGCCCTTGGCACTCCTCCTCTGCAAACCTGTCCCACACCTCTGCCCTTAGCACTCCTCCTCTGCAAACCTGTCCCACACCTCTGCCATGGCACTCCACCCTCACCATTCCCAACATCCTTTGCTCCCACCAGATATACATGTGACAATAATAAACCAAAACTAATACTAATACTATTGATGTGTCCTCCACAACATTCTGGGATAGAGAAGGCCATACACTGACCAGCTAAAGATGCTCATCAGGCCCAGTGCTCTGACCATTCTTTTGCCATCTCCATTGGTCACCTCGGGCAAACTTGAGTTTAAGCTTCTAACAGGGTGATGTCAGCAACATCAAGGCATGGGTCAGTGCCATGGGGGAGGTGAGGGTAGAGTGCGGAGCAGTGGTGAAAGCAGCTTTCTCCACATACCTGACTCCTGCTTCTACCAAGCAGCCACTGTGAGCAGGTCATTCCACGGCTCGATGTGTAGAAATGCAGGAAGAAGTGAGGATACTGGGGAGAATTCCACTGCTCCACTTAAAGGTATCTCACAAGGCTGTTCTTTTCTCTCAAGTGCATGTTCCTGCCCAATCCCCCTGTCCTCTACTTTCAGAGTACAAAAGCCCATTGACTCCAGAGTTGTAAATGGTCATGTAGGGCATCCTGGAGTGGAGCAGCAGAGTTTTCCAAAGAATTCACACTCCTTACTGCATTTCTCATGCCAAGCAATCTTTTATAATCAGACATTTGTGCTGGATTTGCCCAACAGTTGCTCAGGGGCGGCAGGATAGCATAATGGTTAACACCACGGTTTACATTACTGACGACCCGGGTTGAATTCCTGCTGCTGTTTGTAAGAAGTGTGTACATTCTCCCTGTAACTGCATGGGTTTCCTCTGGGTGCTCCAGTTTCCTCCCACAGTCCAACAACCTACTGGTTAGTCAGTCAATTAGTCATTATAAATTGTCCTGTGATTAAATCAGTTCAATGGGTTGCTGGGGCTGGGCGGGTCTGTATCTCTAAATAAATAAATAAAACACATTGAAAGATTGACATCACTTGGCATTCGCCCCAGTAACTCCAGCCTCTCAACATCTAACCTAAGACAAAGAACTCCTGCATTCAATCCAATTTAGTCATTCGTTAAGGAGCTTGCTGAGATCTGTAATGAAGCCTACAGCCTCACCAGTGTTCTGTGCACTCCCGCCCATTCGCAACATTATCATAACAGTTCTTCCACTCAGCTGAAGAAAAAGTGACTTCACATCAAACGGGCTGGCTGAGTCAATTTTATGTAGCATCCAGATCACATCTTCAATCAACACACAATAGAGATCAAAGTTGCTGGTGAACGCCGCAGGCCAGGTAGCATCTCTAGGAAGAGGTACATATCCATCCTCTCATATCCCCTTTGCCAATCAACTGTCCAGCTCTTGGCTCCATCCCTCCCCCTCCTGTCTTCTCCTATCATTTTGGATCTCCCCTCCCCGTCTCACTTTCAAATTTTCTCTTACTAACTCTTCCTTCAGTTAGTCCTGATGAAGGGTCTCGGCCTGAAACGTCGACTGTACCTCTTCCTAGAGATGCTGCCTGGCCTGCTGCGTTCACCAGCAATTTTGATGCGTGTTGCTTGAATTTCCAGCATCTGCAGAATTCCTCTTGTTAACACACAAGAGATTTTTTTTTATCAATCCATCTTAGCTTTCCTCCGAGCTCCAGCGTTGAAGTTCAGCCTGTTGTCAATATTTATAGAATACATAGACCTGTTCTGGAAATGATGCTAACACGGAATTTCTACCATCTTAAGAATGTAGTAGCAATGGGGCATCTCCTTGAATCTCAAGAGTATCTGTGATAAATATCATGCCGCAACAGGTCCGGATAGAGAATTCCAAAATACTAATGGCAGCAACAATGAAGGTCATAGGGAAGTACAGCACAGAAGTAGGCTGTTCGGCCCTTCCATTCTGTGCCAAACCATTTACCTGCCTAGTTCCATCAACCTGCACTGGGTCTATAGCTCTCAATACCCCTTCATCCATGTACTCATCCAAATGTTTCTTACATATTGAAATCGACCCTGCAGCCACCACTCACACTGGCCACTCATTCCACACTCTGAGTGAAGAAGCCTCCCCCTCACCCACGTTGCCCTTAAGCATTTGACATTTCACCCTTAACCCTTGACCTCTAGTTGTCATCTCACCTAACCTCAATGGAAAATGTCCGCATGCTTTACCCTATCCATATCCCTCATAATTTTCTATATCTCTGTCATACCTCTCTCAATTTTCTACATTATGTGGAATAAAGTCCTAGCCTACTCAACCATTCCCTACAACTCCGTCCTCAAGTCCTGGCAACATCCTTGTAAATTTCTCTGCAGACTTTCAATCTTATTTATATCTTTCCTGTCAGTAGGTCACCAAAAACTGCACACAATACTCCAAATTAGGCCTCACCAACATCTTATGTAAGTTAAACATAACATCCCAACTCCTGTACTCAGTACTTTGACTTATGAAAACCAATGTGGCAAATGCTTTTTCATGACCCTATCTACCTATGATGCCACTTTCAAGGAATTATGGATCGGTATTCCCATATCCCTTTGTTCTACCACAATGCTCAGTGCTCTGCCGTTCGCTGTGTAAGACCTACCCTGGCTGGTCCTCCCAAAGTACAACACCTCACACTTGTCTGCATTAAATTCCATCTGCCATTTTTCAGCCCATTTTCCCAGCTGATCCAGATCCTGCTGCAAGCTTTGATAATCTTCCTTGCTGTCCACTACACCCCTAATCTGCACATTTGCTGATCCAGTTCACCACATTGTTATCCAGATCATTCCCTGCAGCACCCAACTCCAGTTAGAGAGGTAACTATCTACATGCACTCTCTGGCTTTTTCTGCAAAGCCCATGTCCAGTCCAATTTATTTCCTCATCCTGAATGCCAAGCAATTGAACCTTCTTGACCAGCCTCCTTAGTGGGACTTTGTAAAAGGCCGTGCTAAAGTCCATATAGACAACATCCACTGCCTTGCCTTCATCAGCTTTCCTGGTAATTTCCTTGAAAAACTATGTAAGATTGGTTAGACATGACTTCCAGACAAAGCCATATTGACTATCCCTAAACAGTCCCTGTCTATCCAAATACTTATATGGTATATCCCGTCCCTTTGATTCCTTCCAATAACTTTCCTACTACTGATGTCAGGCTCACCAGCCTATATTTTCCTGCCTCATTCTTAGAGGCTTTCTTAAACAATGGAACAACATTAGCTATCCTCTAATCCTCCAGCACCTCACCTGTTGGCGCGTGGCAAAGTGGTTAAGGTGTCAGTCTAGAGATCTGAAGGTCAGCTGAGGCAGCGTGTTGTGTCCTTGAACAAGGCACTTAACCACACATTGCTCTGCGACGACACTGGTGCCAAGCTGTATCAGCCCTAGTGCCCTTCCCTTGGACAACATCGGTGGCGTGGAGAGGGGAGACTTGCAGCATGGGCAACTGCCGGTCTTCCATACAACCTTGCCCAGGCCTGTGCCCTGGAAACCTTCCAAGGCGCAAATCCATGGTCTCACGAGACTAACAGATGCCTATCACCCTTCGCTAAGGATGTCTTAAATCCCTCTGTTAGAGCCCCTGCAACTTCTGCACTTGCCTCCCACAGGGTCCGAGGGAACGCCTTGTCAGGCCCTGGGGATTTATGCACCTTAATTTGCCTCAAGACAGCAAACACTTCCTCCTCTGTAATAGTATAGAGTCCATGACCTTGTTGCTGCATTGCCTCACCTCCATAGACTCTGTGTCACATCCTGAGTAAATACAGATGCAAAAATTCCATTTAAGATATCCCCCATCTCTTTCGGCTTCAGGCACAGATTATCACTCTGATCTAGAAGGTCAAGGGGAGAGTGTAAGTTAAAAGCTGGTTCTAATATTAGCAAAGAGGTTAGCATAATGCCACTATAACACCAGTGATCACCAGCCAGGGCTCAGTTCCCACCAATCTCTGTAAGGAGACTGTACATTCTTTCCATGACCATGTGGGTTTCCTCCAGGTGCTCCGAACTCCTCCCATATTCCAAAGACTTGGGAATCCTTGTGCAGATCACACTAAAGGTTAACGTGTGGGTCGAGTCGGTGGTGAGGAAGGCAAATGCCATGTTAGCATCCATTTCAAGAGGTCTAGAATACAAGAGCAAGGATGTGACTCTGAGGCTTTATAAGGCACTGGTGAGGCCTCACCTTGAGTATTGTGAACAGTTTTGGGCCCCTCATCTTAGAAAAGATGTGCTGGCATTGGAGAAGGTTCAGAGGAGGTTCACAAGGATGATTCCAGGAATGAAAGGGTTATTGTACAAGGAACGTTTGATGGCTCTGGGTCTGTACTTGCTGGAATTTAGAAGGATGAGGGGGGAATCTCATTGAAACCTTTCGAATATTGAAAGGCCTAGACCGTAGTTTCCCATGGTGTGAGAGTCTAAGACAAGAGAGCATAGCCTCAGGATAGAGGGGCGCCCTTTCAAAACAGAGATGCAGAGAAATTTCTTTAGCCAGAGGGTGGTGAATTTGTGGAATTTGTTGCCACATGCAGCTGTACAAGCCAGGTTGTTGGGTGTATTTAAGGCAGAGATTGATAGGTTCTTGATTAGGCATGGCACTAAAGGTTACGGGGAGAAGGTCGGGAACTGGAGTTGAGGAGGAGCAAAAAAAAAGGATCAGCCGTGATTGAATGGTGGAGCAGACTCAATGGGCCAGATGGCCTAATTCTGCCCCTATGTCTGACAGTGAGGGTTAGGGTTAGGGTTAGTGAGTTGCTATGCTCTGCTACGTTGGTGTGGAAGTGAGGTGGCACTTGCAGGCTGCCCAGCACGACCCTTGCTGATTTGATTTGACTTGACACAAACAACACTCTCACTCTAGGTTTTGAAGTTTCAATGCACATGTGGCAAATAAAGCTAATCTTTATCTTTATCTGATCTTTAGATTTACGCTCAGAGTCTCTTCCTTCCTGCAGTCCGATGCTTTTTAATGAAATCCTGTATTTATTTAGCTTTGCTGGCAATAATTTTGCATTCTCAGTGAATGATCAATAATCTCACACCAATCTCCTGGCTTCTCTTCCTCTGCTAATGAATGCCCTTTCATCATGCACACACACCTGCTGTTCACTGCTCCAGTATGACTCAGCACACATTCGCCTATATTAAAATATCTGTTGATTCCACAGAGTGGAGACTCTGCTCAAGGGGATTGAACGGATGCAGAATGCCAAATGAAAAAAAAATCAAAACCTGCAGATGCTGGAACACAGAAATGAAACAGAAAATGCTGATAATGCTCATCAGCTCAGGCAGCATCAGTGAAGAGCGAGATACAAGCTGAAATACTTCAGAGTCCTAGAACACCACAGCACAGAATCAGGCCTCTCGGCTCATCTAATCTGTGCTGAACTATTACCCTGCTTAGTCCCATCAACTAGTCCTGCATACCTCTCTCATCAAAACTTTTCTTCAATGTTAAAATCAAACCCACATCCACCTCCTTCGCTGCAGCTCGATCCACCCTCTCACCACCATCTGAGTGAAGATGTTCTCCCTTATGTTCTCCTTACACACCTTTAACCTATGACCTCTAGTCCTAGTCTCACCCAACCTCGGCAGAAAAAGCTGGATTGCATTTACCCTATCTATGCCCCTCCAAATTTTGTTGTTCCCTCACTGTCCACTATGCCTCCAATCTTGTGTCATCTGCAAATTTTGCCCAAACAATATTTATTGATGTATTGAATTGAACCACAAAACATAGATCCAGAGGTTTCACATCCCCACAATCTCCTGCAGTGTTGTATCACCAATTACGCTTCTAAGCTCTTCTACATTGCTGATTTCAATTGCTCTACTGTTATTGGCTGTGTTAAGGCAGTCTGCAGCCGCAGACTCCAGACCTTTCAAGTTCAAGTAAAGTAAAAGCTCATTTTATTGCCATTCAACCATACACATGTATGCTGCCAAATTAAACGACGTTCCTCTGGGCCAAGGTGCACAACACAGTGCATACAACTCACACACACATAAAGGAATACTACCACAAATAAATTAACAAATAATAAGGTACATATATAAAAAGTGAACAGTGTAATGCTACATAATGAGACCGTTTGATGAGATTCAAATAGCACATGGTGGCAGGGAGTTCAGTCATCTTACGGCCCGGGGGAACAAGCTGTTTCCCATCCTAACAGCTCTTGTCCTAATGCTATGCTACCTCCTGCTTGTGGCAGGCGGTCAAAGAGATTGATGGATGGAAAGGATCATTGACAATGTTAAGGGCCCCATATACGCAGCGCTCTGATATATACCTTTCATGGATGGAAGCGAGACCCTGTTGATCCTCTCAGCCGTGCTGATTTAAGGGGAGGGAACGTCGACTCAGACCATTGATTTAAGATGCTTATTAAAATGCCTTAGGCCAATTCATGGAAGTATGAGGAGAGACTCACACTTTCATCGATAAATTTGATAACAATTTTACTGATTGTACTCTCATCAGACAGTACAGCCCCAGAACAGGTCCTAGAGTCCATGATGTCCGTGCTGAGCATGATGCCAAATTAAACTAATCCATAAGAACATAGGACCATCAGACAACGGAGAAGAATTAGCCACCCAAACCATCAAATCCATCATGCCTGTACTTTCTTTCTCTCTCAACCCCATTCTCCTCCCTTCTCTCTGTGACTTTTGATGCCCTGGCTAACCAAGAACTGATCAACCTCCACATTAAATATACTCAGTGTTATGTTTTGTTGCATCAAAACATTAAATTAATTCAAAGGAAGACATGAGAGCCTAGGAATATGGGTCTAGTTTGTCTTTTCTTTAACCAAGGCACGCATATATCTCTTGGTAGCATGATGACGCATGCAATTCATGTATTTATACATATAACACATAACTAATAAATTAAATGAAAGGAAAGCTTAATCAAACAATTAACATATACAAGATTACTCAAATATTACCAAAATATTAAAAACATAACACTCAAGGGCTTGGCCTCCACAGCTGTCTTGGCAATGAATTCCACAGATTCACCATCCTCTGGTTAAAGTAATTTCATCTTATCACTGTACTAAATGGACATCCCTCCATTCTGAGGCTGTGCCCTTTGATCCTAGACTCATTCACTATAGGAAACATGCTCTTCACGTCCACTCTGTCGATATTCAATGGGGTTCAACAAGATATCCCCTCATTCTCCTAATCTCCAGTGAGTACAGGCTGAAAGCGATTAAACGTTCCTCATATACTTTTACTGTTCATTCCCAGAATCATTCTTGTGAACCTCCTCTGGACCCTCTCCAATACCAGCACATCATTTCTCCTCATTTAGGAAATAGCCAAGCCTTTATTCCTTCTACCAAAGTGCATAACCATACACAATATTCCATCTGCCACTTCTTTGCCCATTCTCCCAATCCATGTAAGTCCTTCTGTAAACTCCCCATTTCCTCAACACTACCTGCCCCTCCACCTATCTTTTGTATGATCTGCAAACTTGGCCACAAAGCCACCAATTCTGTCGTCCAAATCATTGATATATAACATGAAAAGGAGTGGTTCCAATACTGACCAATGTGGAACACCACAAGTCACTGGCAGCCAACAAGAATTGGCCCCCTATATTCTGAAGGATAATCTCTTCTGCCTGTATGTGATCCGTATCCCTCCATTGCCTGCATATTCAACTAAAAGCCCGTTGAATGCCCCAATGGGATCTGCATTTAGCAGCATTCCTGACAGCGTGCTCCAGGCATCTACCAGTTTCAGGTCTGGTTTTTAGTGATGCTCTTTTAGATACCATGGGTTTTTTGAAGTTCAAAGGTTTGTTCACATATTAACCAATCAAAAGCATGGAAAGAAGTGTCAAATATATTGCTAAGAGTGAACTTAATGAACTATGAAGGTTTGGAATGGCAGGGTTTGAGATCTGAGAGGACTGCAAGTTGTTGCTTTGGTAACGTTTCTGCTTTGTTCCCACAGCTGTTTCCAAGATAGCCACAGCGGGCGCATTAACACTGATAAATACCCGGTTTTCAAATATTATCTTCCATCCTTCCAGCAGAGGTTCCACTGTCATGGCTCAACTGATGTTATTTTGATATAGATGTGTGTAAACAGAATCGTATTTGAAGCGGGTATGACAGATATGTGTAAAAAAAGGAAGGGCATTCAGTTAGAGAGGAAGATAAAGAAGAAACCTAGAGTGAAATTATTGGTCAGGTTATTTGAGAACAGGCCTGACCGGAGAAAATCAGAATTCAGAGATGTAAATACTCTATCAAATTGAACAGTTTCCTATTTATGTGAGTAATGTTTCACTGCTAAGGCTAATGTAATGGCTTCTCTGTAATGTTCACTGCTGAGGTAATGGTTTCTCTGTAGCAGCAATGTTTGGGTTATGGCTGGAGATAACAGGACAATGGTATGCACGTTAGCCAATTGGAGATTGTCGCTTTGTCTTGTGTATCTGGAAGGATGTTTTCTCGCAGTCTTTTTGTCGAGGAGAGATGAAGAGGGAAGACGCGTGTGGAGAAAGCTGGAAGACCACCAGACGGCGTGGACTGGGATCTGAGGGTCCGAAGGTCGGCGACGCTTGGAGGAGACCGATGGTGGAAGAAGGACTACTGAGTGAGCTCCAACTTTGTGCACAGACGGTTTATTATTAAATCTTATGATTCAAGCCCTTTTTCTTTTATATTTTGTTTCTCTGCTAACCATATAGTGAAAGTAAGAGTTATAAAGCTTAATAATTTAATTACATATTGTGTACTGTTTGTTATTTCGGGGTACTGATTTGTAACAGGGGACACATCGCGCCACCCAAACGAAATTTCTGAAGTTTGGCTGGGCAGGAGGTTATCACCCCCTATATTAAGCCGCTAGGCGAAGTGAGTGTTACACCTATATTCTAAAAAATTGTATGTTCAGGATCAAAGGAGGCTACAGATGGTTGTAGACTCAACCAGTCCCATCACAGAGACATCAAGAGCATCTTTAAAGGTTATGCCTCATGCCTGCAGCATCCAACATTAAGGACCATTGCCGCCTGGCAAATTCCCTCTTCTCATTAACCCGAGAGCAAAGAAAGTCCCAGAGCTCGAAAACCCACACTTAGTGTTTTAGAAACACCTTCTTCCCCTCTATCATCAGATTTCCGAACAGTCTATGAACCCATGAACACTACCTCACCATTTCTGCTTTTTCACAATTTATTTGTTTTTACTAACCTAAAGGGATTTTTATGTCTTGCACTGCACTGCTGCCACAAACCGACAAATTTCAAGCCACGTCAGTGATTCTGATTCTGAAATTTCTGCTCATTTCTACTTCAAATAGATAACTTCTTAATTCCAAAATAGTGCTCGCTATTTCTAGACTTCATCCACAAGGTGAAGCATCGTCATAGCAACCATCCTACCAGGGATTCTTGGAATCTTAAGATGTGACAAAAGATTATCCCTCATTTTTTGAACTCAGGAGAGTCCTTCAGTGAGTTTGCAGCTACCTTCTGAGTGCAGGTGACTTCCTGGGCAATCCAGCCCTGAATTCCATATGCCCCATTTACTGCACTTCCCCAACAGAGGGAAACGTTTCCCGCATGAATCTGATTTCTAAGCTTGTAGTTGTAGCAAAGCTGGTGGTGTTGAAATACCTGGTGTACGTTTCTTTTTGCATTTTAAGATAAATTGCTTTGATCACTCTCTAATCTCATTACTCTTTGGAGGGAAAGCGGCAACAGCTGGGGTTAGGTTGCCTTTCTGATCTGTTTCCAGATTGGTATCATTTACAATTATTAAACAATGACAACTTTCTCATTGAAGCAATAAGAACTAAATTCAACTAGAGCATTCCATGCGTCCTTTGACTCTCAGTGACCTCTGTTTATGAGGTAAAACTGTAAATGCTCAAATTCAGATTTATATATCACAAGTACATCAAAATATACGCTGAAGAAATATTTCAAAGGTATGTCCATTTCTGTCACATATTGATGCTGAAATCTAATTCACACCTTTATATCAAACAGACTACATTACTGCAACGTGCTCCTCACTGGCCTTCCAAAGCAATCTATTGACAATCTTCAACTCATTCAGAATGCTGCTGCTAGACCTTAAACCAAAACCAGGATGATGGAGCAAAGCACTCTGATCCTAACTACTCTACATTGGCTTCCTGCATCTTTTAGAATTGATTTTAAAGTTCTCTTACTTGTTTTTAAAGCTCTAACTGGTCTGAAACTGGGGCACATCACAGAATCATTCTTTTTTTGTTTTATAATCCTGCTCGAGCTCTCAGGTCTTCTTGCGCAGGTCTCTTAAATTTAAACAATCTCCCTCAATAGATTATTGGCAGGTCAGATTTTCTGAGCTATGCTACTAAACTGTGGAACTCAATATCTAGAACTCTAAGCTTGTAGACTCAGTTGACACTTCTAAACGCCAGCTCAAAACCCATTTATTTAACCTTGCTTTTAACTAACATCTTTCTCTTTTATTTTCATGTTTGCTCTTTATCCCACTGTAAAGCACTTTGAACTACATCACCTGTATAAAAATGCTATATAAATAAGTTATTATTACTATTACTATTACAGTGAAATGCATTGCTTGTGTTAACAACCAGCGTAGCCAAGGAGGTGTTGGGGGCAGCCGACAAGTGCCGCCACACATCCCAGCACCAAATACTACGCCCACAGTGTTCAGCAACATCACAACACAACACTGAACAACACAAGCACCAACAATAACAACAGAACAAAACAAGACAACAAGGCATCATCTGTGGTGTTGGAAACATGCAAAACCTTAGCAGCAGCGTGAAAATTTGACTCAAAGAGAGAATCTAGTTTGCTTTGCCTTTATTTCTAATGAGATAAAACTCTCTCTCTGTAAGGTGTTTGGGTACTTTCAGCCCACTTCAGCTGAGCACACTTTATTCAAGTGGAGGCCCAGTGATCACAAAATCACAAGGAAGTCCAAGAGAGAAGAGAGACTTTCGTGTCTTGACTGCTCAGTAACACCCATGGTCACGGACTGGTGGTATATATTCGAGGAACGGAGGTCAAAATCAGAACCTAGTTTAATATCAGTGGCATATGTCATGAAATATGTTGTTTTGTGGTCACAGTACATTGCAATACATAATAAAAGACTATAAATTCCAACAAGATATATAAAAATATAGGCATCCATTAGTCTCGTGAGACCATGGATTTGTGACTTGGAGGGTTTCCAGGGCGCAGGCCTGGGCAAGGTTGTATGGAAGACCAGCAGTTGCCTATGCTGCAAGTCACCCCTCTCCACACCACCGATGTTGTCCAAGGGAAAGGCACTAGGGCCAATACAGCTTGGCACCGGTGTCGTCGCAGAGCAATGTGTGGTTAAGTGCCTTGCTCAAGGACACAACATGCTGTCTCAGCTGAGGCTTGAACTAGCGACCTTCAGATCACTAGACCGATGCCTTAACCACTTGGCCACGCGCCAACACAATAAGATATATATGTACTGTGTACACGATAAATTAAATTAGGTAGTGCAAAAAGAGAGCAAAAAAAAGCTAAAAAAGACAATACTGAGGTAGTGTTTAGGGGTTCATTGTCCATTCAGTATCTCATGGTAGTAGGGTAGAAGCTGTTCGTAAAATGCTGAGTGTATGTCTTCAGGCTCCTATATCTCCTCCTTGATGGTAGCAATGAGAAGAGGGCACGTCCTGGGTGATGGGCATCCTTAATGACAGATGCCACCTTTTTGAGGCATCGCCCTTTGAAGATGCTCAATGTTGGGGAGGCTAGTGTCCACAGTGGAGTTGACATATTTTGCAACTTTCTACAGTTTTCCCCGATCCTGTACAGTGGCCCCTCCATACCTGATGGTGATGCAATCAGTCAGAATGTTCAACTCTCTACACTCACAACTGTGTGGCGAGGCACAGCTCAAACACCATCTATAAATTCACCAATGACACAACCGTTGTTGGCAGAGTCTCAGATGAACTTCAGTTCTGAATGCTATTTACTCACTTTTATTGTTTGCTTGATTTGTTTTCTTTTTTCTCTGCACGTTGCTTGTCTGCCTGTTTTAATGGGCTCTATTTTTGTTTTGATTTTTAGCTGCCTGTAAGGAGATGAATCTCAAGTATGTATAAAGTGTACATACTTTGATGATAAATGTACTTTGAACTTTGGTAAGGAGGAGGCATGCAGGAGTGAAAGAGATCAATTGGTTGAGTGGTGTTGCAACAATAACCCTGCATGTAACATCAGTAAGACCGAGGAATTGATTGCTGTCTTCAGGAAGGGAGAGTTGAGAGATCATACACCAGGCCGCATTGGAGGGGAAAGTGGGGTGGGGTTCGGCAGTGGAAAGGCTGAGCAAGTTTCAGAGAATCTGTCCTGGACCCAAAACATTGATGGAATCACAAAGGAGGCATTAAGGGTTTGAGGAGATTTGATATGTCACCAAGCACTCTAGCAAATTTCTACAAATGTACCATGCAGTGTATTCTGTTGGGTTAAATCACCTCCTGGTACCAATGCACAGGATCAAAAAAACTGCAGGGGGATGTACACTCAGACAGCTTCCTCACCATTTACGGCATCTTCAAAAGGCAATGCTTCAAGAAGGCAGCATCCACCAGTAAGAACCATCAGCTCCCAGGACATGCCCTCTTCTTATTACTACCATCAGGGAGGCAATACAGGGATCTGAAGTTGCACACTCAATGTGTTAGGAACAGCTTCTTCTCCACCGCCACCAGATTTCTAAACATGTCCATGAACACTGCCCCACTGCTTTGCTCTTTTTGCACTAATTACTTATTTTTATATATTTCTAATTGTAACTTCTAGTAATTTTAATGTATTGCACTGTTCTGCTCCGGCAAAAGAGCAAATTGAACAACATATGCTTATTTATTTATTTCATGATACGCCATGGAACAGACCCTTCTGGCCCAACAAGACACACTGCCCAGCAACCCATCTATTCATCTAGCCGAATCAAAGGACAATTTACAATGACCAGTTAACCAACTAACCAATATGTCTTTGGACTGCGGGAGGAAACTGGGGCACCTGGAGGAAACCTACACAGCTCACGGGGAGAATGTACAAACTCTTTACAGATGGTGTGGGACTTGAACTCTGAACACCGGAATGCCCCGCGCTGTAATAGCATTGTGCTAACCGCTATGCTACTGTGGCGTCCAGATTCTGATTCTCCATTTGGATTTGACCATAAGACTATAAGACAAAGGAGCAGAAGTCAGCCATTCGGCCCATCGAGTCTGCTCCACCATTTTATCATGAGCTGATCCATTCTCACATCTAGTCCCACTCCCCCATCTTCTCACCATAAGCTTTGATGCCCTGGCTACTCAGATACCTTTCAATCTCTGCCTTAAATACACCCAATGACTTGGCCTCCACTGCTGCCCGTGGCAACAAATTCCATAGATTCACCACCCTCTGGCTAAAAAAATTTCTTCGCATCTCCATTCTGAATGGGCGCCCTTCAATCCTTAAGTCATGCCCTCTTGTACCATGGGAAACAACTTTGCCACATCCACTCTGTCCGTGCCTTTCAACATTCGATATGTTTCTATGAGGTCCCCCCTCATTCTTCTAAACTCCAAGGAGTACAGTCCAAGAGTGGTCAAACGTTCCTCATATGTTAGCCCTCTCATTCCCAGAATCATTGTTCTGTCACAAGTTAGTTCTGTTGCTCAGCAGGTGTGGGGCTCTGCTGTAACTCCTGCAGCCTGGCATCTCATTCTGTGCACATCGAGAGCTGTTCCCAAAATGGCTCATTACAGCAGAAGTCATTAGTTTGCGATACAGCATTAAAGCAGAGTGGTGGGTCAATCACTCCACATCATGGGGGCAAATGAGAAAACATTTGGAATAATAATAAAGTTCAAAGTTCAAAGTAAATTTATTATCGAAGAACGCCCTGAGATTTATTTTCTTGCAGGCATTTACTGTAGAACAAACAAGTACAACAGAGTAACTGAAAAACTGCACACAAAGACTGACAAACTGTGCGAATGCAAAAAGAAACAAACAATAATAAATATATAAATAAATAATACTGAGAACAAAGAGTTGTAGAGTCCTTGGAAGTGAGTCCATAGTTTGTGCTCAGTGATCAGTTCAGTGTTACTCTTAAACCAAAGATCCAATTGAAATACCTGAAGCATTGAGTTGAGGCAAGTTCAGCAGGGGGTGTTGTTGACCTGGGAATGGTTGACAATTGTTCGTCTCAGTAGCAGGTGCTACATTCTGACACTGTAAATAAGTCTCGAGCATTAGCACCACTCTCATTCTATCCATCTATTCATCCCAATCTCCTGAACCAATGGGGAAGACCACTCAGGAGGTGGGGAACAAAACAGATGGAAGAGAAGTTTGTCATCAATGTCAAAAGCCTCTGGGAAATAATTCTCCAAATCCATAAGCCAGGCCAATTAAGGAACCAGGGTTACCCTTCAAGATGGCTCTATTAAGGGGCAACTGTTCACCTGCAGCTCGGATGGGAACCATCAAATATTCCCGTTCATGACTACTACAGCTGAACTCCACAGTCACGGACATGGGTACATCAGTAAGTAGCATTGTTTTAAGACTTTTAAAAAATCTATCGATATGCAAAAGTGACGAAGCTCGGATGGCAGACTCAGGTCACAAGGGCAGTTCCCCTTTCAGAAAGTGGAAACAGGGACACTGTGCTGGTTTACAAGTTCAATTGAAATACAGAGGCTTTAGACTTCCACTTCCAGCTATCCTGCTGCTGAAGGTACAGTCTCTGGAAAATAAAACTGAAGACCTCAGACCTAGATTGCTGTACCAGAGGGACATCAGGGACTGCTGTGTACTTTACTTCATGGAAACATGGCTAAACCCTGATATTTAGGATGCAGTGCTGCAGCTCAATGGCTTCATCATTCTCTGCAAGGACAGGACAGCTCAGTCTCTTAAAGGCAGAGGAGGTGGTGTATACTTTATAATTAACTTATCATGGTGCACAGACATGGCAGGTTTGTCTCAGTCCTGCTCACCTGACTTGGAACACTGAGTGGTCAAATGCCGTCCAAGTTTCTGCTAAGGGAATTTTCCACCATCATCCTGGTAGCGTGTACAATCCACTTTAGGCCAATTTCAGGCAGGCACTGGCAGAGCTGAGGACCATAATCAGCATCATGAAACAGTGCAACCTATCATGCAGGGTTTTTCACCCAGGCCAGCTTGAAGAAGTCTCTGAACAGCAACTACCAACATATCACCTGTGGAACCAGATCAGCCAACTCACATGACCACTGTTATACCACTACCAAGAACACTCACTGTGCCATCACATGCTCACACTTTGGAAAGTTCGATCACCTGGCTGTACTTTTACTCCCAGCATACAGGCAGAGACGAAAGATTGCAGCACCAGTGCTGAGAACCAAGGAGGTCCGGTCAAGGGAGGCAGAGGAGCACTTACAGGACTGCCTTGAGTTAGTGAACAGGACAGTATTTCAGGGATTCATCTTTCAATATCAATGAATATGCTGCAGCTGTCAGTGATTTCATCAAAACCTGCGTGTGTGTGCTTTCGAGAGCATACAGGACATACACAAACAAAAAGCCCTGGATGAACCAGGAGATTCAGACTCTGTTGAGGACTTGATCTGTGGCATTCAAGACCGGTGATCCAGAACTACACAAGTTATCCAGGTACGACCTATGAAAGGCTACCTTATGTGAAGAAGCAATTCCAGAGACAAAGTCAGATGCATGTCAGCTCTGGCAGGGTTTGCAGGCCATTACTCCCTGCAAATTGAAACCTAACATCATGAATGGTAGTAGCACAATGACGAGAAAATCTGCAGAAGCTGGAAATCCAAGCAGCACACTCAAAATGCTGGAGGAACTCAGCAGGCCAGGTAGCATCAAAGGAAAAGAGTAAACAATTGACGTTTCAGGCAGAGACAAGGCCCTTCATCACGACTCATCATGAACAGTGGTGTTGCTCCACTCCTGAATAAGCTCAACGCTTTTTATGCACACTTTTAAAGGGAGAATAAAACTACATCTGTGCAAATCCCTGCATTCGGTGACTCTGTAATCTCTATCTTGGAGGCCTCCTTACTTCAGTTATTTTTTATATATACTAACTGTATTTCATATTTTTTATTACAATGTATTGGAATGTACTGTTGCTGCAAAACAACACACTTCTTCACAAACGCCAGTGATATTATACCCATGTGTGGCTCATTCTGACCAAAATGGATCCTTTATTTTTTGGGAATCAGAAAGGAGAGGTGGGCACAATAATCATTGAAAATCCAAGTAATCACTTATTGGCAACATACAACTGCAGTGCTGGATTGTGACAGAAATGCACACTGAGTTTACCTACGCTCTCACTTCAGTTATCTGATTTGGATCATCAGTTTGAAAGGCAAATCTATCTTATGCCTTACCACTGATTGGTGTCTCTTTACTGCCCAAACGTACTTCAATAGTCGTTCTGTTTTATGGGCGGTGGGTCAGTTAAATGTTGATGGAGCCTGGTGGGACTTGGATTTATAGTTCTTGAGGGGAGGATCAACCTGATTCATTGCACTGTCCGTTCAAGCTGCTTTCAATGGAGTTGTTTTGTAACAGCCAGTGATTATCTGGTCTTGATTCAAGATGTGTGCATATTCTTCACAATCCTTATATCACACAGGAGGTTATCTTGCTTCCAGACTGACACCTCCCATATTCTGATTTCACAAAGAACACATACCCTACGTGTTTAGGGGCCACAGCAATCTGCTGGAGGAACTCAAATGGGTCAAGCAGCATCTGTGGGAGAAAAGAAACTGTCAATGCTTTGGGCTTGTTCTGTCACATCTGTTCTGAATCAGGTTTTCGGCCGAAAATGCCAGCAATTCTTTCTCCTCACCAGTGCTGCTCGATTGATTGGGTTCGGCCGGCTGATTGTTCGTTGTACCGGATTTCAGCGTCTGCAGTCTCTGGCAGAAAGGGAATTGCTCTAGATGAGGGGCCTGAGGTCACCACTGGGAGCGTGGAGGTCAGTGGAAACATGGCAGGGAGCTGGGGGGTGGGGAGAGAGCAGGAACTAAAGGTTGGGAATGAGGTTGCTCAGTGGGCCTGCAAAGACCTTCATTAAGGCTCCCCACCTTCTTTCAGTTTGACCCGGGTTTTCTGAGTTCTGGTAAATTCTCACAGCGTAGCAGTACTATGCTCGAGTGGGGCTTGAACCCATGGAGAATTTTGTTAGTCATTTGAGTCAAGTTTTCATTGTTCTGTCCTAATTGTTGCCAAAGTGTGGAGGCAGTTAGAAGTCAACCACATGAGTGGATGTGGAGTTACTGGGAAAATGATGGCAGATTTCCTTCCCTGAAGGACGATAGGGAACCATACAGGATCTGTACTGTAATGTTCTATGTTCTAAAATTTTCCAGTTTCAAGGCTTTTTATATCTATGCAGTTCACTCCTTAAACTCAAGGTTTCCCGAGGATTAACTTCTTTAGATAAGACAGTAACCAGCACACAGAGACCATTGGTAATTACTGATAATAGCTCTTCTAAAAATTCCAGCTATATATAATTCCTTGAATTTAAATTTCTCAGCTGCCCTGATGGAATTTGAGCTCCCTGCTAAAGGGAAGGTGCAATCAATAAAGCAGGTGCTTGGCAAATTTCCAATATCTGGAAATACCCAGTGCTTCTCTGGTCTTCCTAAGAAACGCATAGTGTCAAGCTGGGCAGGAAAGGCATCTGTATTAGATTTTTTGCTCTTGGAAGAGAGGCGATGGTGAGAAGTCAGATTGAACTGGGTGAAGTGACACCGAATCTGTTTAAATCTGACTGCTTTAGGGAGGGTGAAGAATCTGCCACATCGTGGAACTGGAATCACCGATCTGTTAGGAAAGCTTTTCTGAACCATGTTGGTTTTTCTATCAACCCGAGGCTCATTAGGAAACAGAACGTAATTGGCACATACACACACTGAGCCCCAAAGTTGGTTTGTGGATCTTCCAAAGCCTTTCCACAATTTTCAAGACTCGAGAATGATGGGATAGTCTGTACCTTCTGGATAGGTCTACATCCAAAAAAAGACACTTAAGGAATTCAATACATCCACTTGATTGGTACTTCATCCTTAAATATTCATTCACCACCCTAAACAGTACAATGGTGCTGGAAATTTGTAAGCCTGCCATCTCCATATCTACTTCCATTATATTGTTATAATAATATATTACTTCTATTATAATTGTTCTTTTTTAATCTAAATTATAAGACTCTAAGAATTATTAATAATGATCTTTACTATGTCTGGTTATTCTGTTATACTTTTGGCTTATACGGCTTCAAGGCACTGATCTGATGAAATGATACGTATGGATGACAAGCGAAGGAAGTTTTCGACTGTACCTCAGTACACATGACAATACTAAACCAATTCCCCATTCATTTCTGCCAACATCATTGCACCATGGCTACAGTGCGAACCATTTACATAACGTGCCGTAGTCATTTGCCAACACTATTTTAACAGCTCATCTCAAACAGTTAACTTCTACTAGCAGCAAGGAGAACAGGGGTAGCAGGCACATTAAAACTCTGTCACCAAAGTTTCTGCAGGCTGAGTCTGTGGTGAGGAAGGCAAATACAATGTTCACATTTATTTCAAGAGGACTAGAATATAAAAGCAAGGATGTAATGTTGAGACTTTATAAAACACTGGTGAGGCCTCATTTGGAGTATTGTGAGCAGGTTATCTAAGAAAAGATGTGCTAAAACTGGAGAGAGTTCAAAAGAGGTTCACGAAAATGATCTCAGGATTGAATGGCTTGTCATGTGAAGAGTGTTTGATTGCTCTGGGCCTGTATGCACTAGAATTCAGAAAAATGATGGGTGACCTAATTAAAACTTATCAAATGTTGAAAGACCTTGAATGTGGAGAGGATGTTTCCCATGGTGGGAGAGTCTAAGACCAGAGGACACAGCCTCAGAGTAGAGGGGTGTCCTCTGAGAACGGAGATGAGGAGGAATTTCTTTAGCCAGAGAGTGTTGAATCTGTGGAATTGTTTGCCACAGGCAGCTGTGGAAGCCAAGTCTTCATGTATATTTAAGGCAGCGGTTGATAAGATTCTTGATTGGTCAGGACATGAAGGGATATGGGGAGAAGGCAGGAGATTGTGGCTGAGAGGAAAATTGTATCAGTTGTCATGAAATGGCGGCGCAGACTCGATAGGCTAAATGGCCTAACTCTGCTTCTGTATCTGATGGTCTTATCGTCAAAGTCACAAACCATCCCGACTTGGAACTGGATCTGGAATCGTTGCTGGGTCTCAGTGGTGGGTAGCAACAATGCTGTTGGAAGACCATCACCAATTCAAGAACAAGGGTCAAAGGCATTGTAGAATGGATGAATCATTACCATAGGAAACATCCTCTTCACACTTACTCTATCAAGGCTTTTCAACATTTTATAGGTTTCAATGAGTTCTCCACCACCACCCCACCATTCTTCTAATTTCCAGCGAGTAAAAGCCCAGAGCCATCAAATACTCCTCAGATGATATGCCTTTCAGTTTCGGCAACATTCTCGTGAACTTCCTCTGAATCCTCTCCAAGTTCAGCACATCCTTTCTTAAATAAGGGGCCCAAAACTGCTCACCATACTACAAGTAAGGCCTTACTAGTGCCTTATAAAGCCTCAGCATTACACCTTTGCTTTTACATTCTCGTCCTCTCAAAATGAATGCTAACATTGCATTTGCCTTCCTCACCACGGACTCACCTGTGGTGTTGTGGTTAAATTACTGGATTACTAATCCAGGCACCAAGATTACAGATCCAAAGATCTGCTTTCAGTGCCACCATGCAAGCTTTCAGTGAATATGCTAGAATTTAAAAGAAAATTCATGAATAATTATGATAACCAATCTACTGGATTGTTATACGTACCCTTGTGGTTCACAAATGTACTGGCCTACAATGCAACTCTAGACCCATGTATGTATTTTTTTGGTGATGCAGCACGGTAACAGGCCTTCTGACCCAATGAGCCCATGCCGCCCAATTACATCCACTTGACCAACTAACCTATACTCTTTGGAACGCGAGAGGAAGCCGGGTATCGTGAAGAAAACCCACACGGTCATGGGGAGAATGTACAAACTCAGCGTGAATTGAACCCGGCTTGCTCCAGCTGTTAACTGTCCATTTACTGCTACACTACCATGCCTCCAATGTGGCATGCAACTCTCTGCAAGGGACGGTCTAAATATTCGTGGTATGCATATTACAAAAAAAATTTTAAGTCCAGCGCACTTTTCAGGCCGTGTAAAAATCTCCTGCTCAGAGCAATGGCTCCGCGCAGCTGTAAGACAAATGGGATGGGCAAGGCTTTGCCAGTGAAGCTACGGTTAAAAAATGCTTTCTCCAACTCTACACATACACTGAACTGTGTGATCCAATGACACTCTCCAGTCTACAGGGCAACTCAGTTTGTACTCTAAGACCAAATCTGTTTTTTAAACAATTCTTGATCTGGTTACGACAGTAGATTGATTTTCAAAGTATTTAGATGATTCAGAGTTCATGTGAATTGTGGATCCTCGTAATCCAACTCCCATTGTAAACCCGAGTATCTGCAGTTAATTTTACTTGGTTCAGTTTTCATCCCTCCTCCTTTTATAAGCAGACTCCCAAAACAGCAGACAAGGGATCTAAAGCTCATGAACATCTCTGTGTTAACAATAACCTCATTACAGTCTCAATTCAGACACAAGGTCCTTGTGTGTTAATTAAATTTGTCAATCACCGCATCTCTCTGAAGAAAGCTCTTGAAAAACAATCGTTCTCTAAGCAGTCAATTTCCTCAGTGACTGCAAAATGCTGCCCTGATCTTAGATGGCAACTGTCTGATGCTCAATATGTTCTGACTTACCATCCTAAAGATCCCAGATAAACACCACCTATTGCTGATACTACACCCACATGATATTTTTCCAGTTGAAGATTTCAGCAGAGTTCTGTCCAGCGTAACGCCATTGGTTAACAGGCAGTTGTGTCCCTGGCTCATTTTGTTCGAGTGGCCAGCTTCAGGAACAGTTATCATGGCTAAGAATGAAAACACCAATGCCTAGCAATGGAAAAGTCTACAGAAGGTGGTGGGCATAGTCATTCCATCATAGGGAAAGCCTTCCCTACCATTGTGCATATTTACATGGAGCACTGCCACAAGAAAGCAGCATCCATCATCAAGGACTCTCATCCACCAGGTCACGCTCTCTCCTCGCTACTACCAACGGCCAAGAGGGACAGGAGCCTTAGGTCCAACACTACCAGGTTCAGGAACTGTTACTACCCTACAGCCACCAAGCTCCTGAACCAGTCGGGATAACCTCACTCACCTCAGCAATGAACCGATTTTACAACCCATGGACTCACTTCCAAGGACTCTACAACTCTGGTTCTCAATATTATTTATTTCTTTTTTTTTTATTTGCACAGGCTTCTTTAGCACAATGCTTGTTTGTCAGCCTTTGTTTGTGTGCATTTTTCATTGATTCTATTTTGCTTCTCTTTTCTACTGTGAATGCCTCAAGGAAATGAATCTCAAGGTAGTATGATAATAAATTTACTTTGAAATTTCAACCTCATGTTGTGAATGCCCCCACCATTCCTAATGTGCAGATTCACCGTCTCAAAGGACAATAGGAACAGGGGCATGGAGACACCATCCCAAAGATCTTCTCTATGTCCCACACTGTCCTACCTTAACATAAACCAGGTCATGGAAACATAGAAAACTTACAGCACAATACAGGCCCTTTGGCCCACAATGCTTTGCCAAACATGTACCTACTTTGGAAATTACCTAGGGTTACCCCATAGCCCTCTATTTTTCTAAGCTCCATGTACCTGTCCAGGAGTCTCTTAAAAGACCCTATCGTACCCGCCTCCACCACCATCGCCGGCAGCCCATTCCACGCACTCACCACTCTCTGTGTAAAAAATTTACCCCTGACATCTCCTCTGTACCTACTTCCAAACACCTTAAAACTGCGCCCTCTCAGGTTAGCCATTTCAGCCCTGGGAAAAAGCCTCTGACTAGCCACATGATCAATACATTTCATCATCTTATACACCTCTATCAGGTCACCTTTCATCCTCCGTCACTCCAAGGAGAAAAGGCCAAGTTCACTCAACCTATTCTCGTAAGGCATGCTCCCCAATCCAGGCAACAGCCTTGTAAATTTCTTCTGCACCCTTTCTATAGTTTCCACATCATTCCTGTAGTGAGGTGATCAGAACTGAGCACAGTACTCCAAGTGGGGTCTGACCAGGGTCCTATGTAGTTGTAACATTACCTGTCAGTCCTTAAACTCAATCCCACGATTGATGAAGGCCAATGCACTGCATGCCTTCTTAACCACAGAATCAACCTGCACAGCAGCTTTGAGTGTCCTATGGACTTGGACCCCAAGATCCCTCTGTCCTTCAGCCTGCCAAGAGTCTTACCATTAATACTATATTCTGCCATCATACTTTACCTACCAAAATGAACCACCTCACACTTATCTGAATTGAACTCCATCTGCCACTTATCAGCCCAGTTTTGCATCCTATCAATGTCCCGCTGCAACCTCTGACAGCCCTCCACACTATCCACAACACCCCCAACCTTTGTGTCCTCAGCAAATTTGCTAACTTATTCAGATCATTTATAAAAATCACGAAGAGTAAGGGTCCCAGAACAGATCCCTGAGGCACACCACTGGTCACTGACCTCCTTGCAGAATATGACCTGTCTACAACCACATTTTGCCTTCTGTGGGCAAGCCAATTCTGGATCCCCAAAGCAAGATCCCCTTGGATCCCATGCCTCCTTACTTTCTCAATAAACCTTGCATGGGGTACCTTATCAAATGCCTTGCTGAAGTCCAGATATACTACATCTACTTCTCTACCTTCATCAATGTGTTTAGTCACATCCTCAAAAAAATTCACTCGGGCTCGTAAGGCAAGACCTGCCTTTGACAAAGCCATGCTGACTATTCCTAATCATATTATGCCTCTCCAAATGTTCATAAATCTTGCCTCTCAGGATCTTTTCCATCAACTTACCAACCACTGCAGTAAGACCCATCGGTCTATAATTTCCTGGGCTAGCTCTACTCCCTTTCTTGAATAAGGGAACAACATCTGCAACCCTCCAGTCCTCTGGAACCTCTCCCAGCCCCATTGATGATGCAAAGATCATTGCCAGAGGCTCAGCAATCTCCTCTCTCACCTCCCACAGTAGCGTGGGGTACACCTCATCCTGTCCCCGAGACTTATCCAACTTGATGCTTCCAAAAGCTCCACAACATCCTCTTTCTTAATATCTATAAGCTGAAACTTTTCAATCCTCTGTAAGTCATCCCTACAATCACCAAGATCCTTTTCTGTAGTGAATACCGAAGCAAAGTATTCATTAAGTATCTCAGCTATCTCCTCTGGTTCCATACACACTTTTCTACTGTCACATTTGATTGGTCCTATTCTCTCACGTCTTATCCTCTTGCTCTTCACATACTTGTAGAATGCCTTGGGGTTTTCCATAATGCTGCTCGCCAAGGCCTTCTCATAGCCCTTTCTGGCTCTCCTAATTTCATTCTACTGCTAGCCTTATAATCTTCTAGATCTCTATCATTACCTCGTTTTTGAACCTTTCATAAGCTTTTCTTTTATTCTTGACTAGATTTTCAACAGTCTTTGTACACAGTTCCTGTAACCTACCATCTTTTTGGTTCCCACCCCCACCCTCAGCAATTCTAGTTTAAGATCTCCCCAATAGCCTTAGCAAACCTCCCTGCCAGGATATTGGTCCCCCTCGGATTCAAGTGCAACCTGTCTTTTTTGTATAGGTGACGCCTGCCCCAAAAGAGGTTCCAATGATCTGAAAATCTGAATCCCTGCCCCCTGCTCCAATCCCTCAGTCAAGCATTTATTCTCCACCTCACTCTATTCCTAAACTCACTGTCGCCTGGCACAGGCAATAATCCTGAGAGTGCTACCTTTGAGGTCCTGTTTCTCAACTTCCTTCCTAACTCCCTGTAGTCTGTTTTCAGGACCTCCTCCCTTTTCCTGCCTCTGTCGTTGGTATCAATATGTACCACGACCTCTGGCTGTTCACCTTCCCACTTCAGGATATCATGGACTTGATCAGAAACATCCCAGACCCTGGCATCTGGGAGGCAAACTACCATCCCTGTTTCTTTCCTGAGTCCACAGAATCGCCCGTCTGACCCCCTAACTATAGAGTCCCCTATTACTGCTGCCTTCTTCCTTTACCTATCCTTCTGAGCCACAGGACCAAACTCCATGCCAGAGGTGCGGCCACTGTTGCTTTCCCCAGGTAGGCCACCCCCCCCCAATAGTACTCAAACAGGAGTACTTATTGTTAAAGGGGACAGCCACAGGGGTGCTCTCTAATATCTGACTCTTGCCCTTCCCTCTCCTGACTGTTACTCACTTACCTGTCTCTCAAGGCTCCGGTGTGACTACTTGCCTATAGCTCCTCTCTATCACCGCCTCACTTTCCCTGACCAGAAGAAGGTCATCGAGCTTCAGCTCCAGTTCCCTAACCTGGTCGCAAAGGAGCTGCAGCTCAACGCACCTGGCACAGATGTGGCCTTCTTGGAGGCTGGGAGTCTCCCGGACATCCCACATCTGACACCCATCAAACCCTCTCAACATTTTAAACATCTTGGCCAAGTCAAGACAGAAGAGACTGCAGATGCTGGAATCTGAAGCAACAGACAAACTACTGAATGAACACAATGGGTCACGCAGCATGTTGTGTTTAACCCTACAATTCACTTCCTCACACAGTGCCACCTGATGAGTTCCGCCAGTAGCTTATTTACTGATCTTGTCCAAGTTACCCCTCAATGTTCCAATGCTGATGAATATAAGCTCAATTTTTGGAACCTCTAATATTTTAATGCTATAGGTAATTTTGTGTCCCCATCAAGGTCAAAGTTATGTGTATTGTTCTACACATAAGTACACCTATGGACAAGTGGAATAAAAAATCCCATCAAACATGTATCAAAGGTTGTGACAAGAAGGTAGAAGAATGGGTTAAATCAGCCATGATTGGACGATGATCAGCCATGATCAGATGATGGAGCACGATCAATGGACTCAATGGCCTAATGTTGCTCCTAATCTCCTGATGAAGGGTCTCGGCCTTATGGTCTATATAAGACTATATACAAGTATATAGTCTATATAACAAGCATATAGCTTCAGATACACAACATTTACAATAAAATAAATATAAATTATAAAAATTGTACAAGTAAAACCACAATAAGAACAAAATAAACAGAAGAAATTCTGCAGGTTCTGGAAATTTTGGGCAATACACATAAAATGCAAGAGAAACTCAGAAAGTCAGGCAACATCTATGGACGGGAATAAACAGTCAACGTTTTGGGTCGAGACCCTTCATCAGGACCAAATAAGATTAAAGCCCACTGTGGTTCAAAGTGCTCATGGTGCTGCTATGCCAAGGTATTGATTAGGATTATGCAAGTTGGTTTAAGAATGGAATGGTTAAAGGGAAGATATGTTTACCCCTTCTTAGACTAATACATCCTGCCTGAGATTCAGTGTTCAGAGCTGGAAGCAATACTGCAGATGAGGTCTGACTTACGATTCTTTTTGTTGCAAATTATTCTTCTTTTTTTCCCCACTGTCCTTGAGATAAAGACTTACATTGCTTGACCAAATGGTTTCTGAACCTGTACCCGTGCTTTAAATGATAAAAGAACATAATATTCCTACCATTCTATCAATTATCATTAGACGTGTTTGTAGAAAACATAAATAGGATGCTTAAACATTCTAGCAAAAAATGATAAAAGTAGATAAATGATAAAAGGATATCCCAAGGGAGGAGCTTGAAATGTTACTTGACCTTGCATGCCTTTAACTCGCAGTTCCTCCCTCACTAATCCATAATTTGTGTAAACAGGACAGGCTTTCTCTTTCACCACTAAAGGTTTCCATCCCAAGAAACGCACATGTAAGTCTTTTCTGTACCTTGCCCAGTGCTGTCATTTCATACTTGCAATATAGTCAACCAAGACAAAAACAGTAAACGTGCTGTGGGCTGACAAATCTGGCACAACCTTATGTCCTCCACCTTGCCATTAAAAGTATCACAAGTGCCTTCGTAATCACCTTACCTACCTGGTAACATTGAAGTTAAAGACCATTTATTGCCTTGTCTGACGACGCTCCCTCACAATTCCATTTGTTGATGATGCCACTGGTGATAGCACAGGGCAGTTAATATCTTAGTCCAAGTGTATTTTTAACTCTGTTACTTTTCTGCCTATTTACCACTTCCACCATCTGCACTTTTTCCCCTCTAAAACCTCACCTCACCACCTTTTAAAGCCCCATCCATACAATCATTCATGACCTATGTCTGCTCACTCACAGTATCGGTCACATGCAGACACAAGAGACTGCAGGGAGACACACAAAATGCTGGAGGTACTCAGCAGGTTGGGCAACATCTATGGAAAGGAATCAAGAGTTAACATGTTCCTGATGCAAGGTCCATTTCCAAAATGTTCACTGCTTACAAACAGGAAAATCTGCAGATGCTGGAAATCAGAGCAACTCACACCAAATGCTGGAGGAATTCAGCAGGCCAAGCAGCATGTATGGAAAAAATACAGCTGTCGTTTCTGGGCGAAACTGTTCAGCAGGACTGTTGACTCTGTGTTTCTGCCCATAAATCAGCGGTCCCCAACCACCGGGCCGCGAGGAAACGATATGATTTGGCGATATGAGTCAGCTGCACCTTTCCTCATTCCCTGTCACGCACTGTTGCGCCATTACGCGCGCGTCGTCCATGTCAGCGCGGGAAGGAGATCAACTCCTCGAGCTTGCAAGTGACGGCGGGCTGAAAAGTCTGTTTGACATAACATCTCTGCCGGCATTCAGGATCTAAGTCAAGGCTCAATATCCTGAGATAGCCACGAAATCACTGAAAACGTTGCTTCCATTTCCAACATATCTCTGCGATGAATGTAACAAAAACTAAATTGCGGAATAGACTGGACATAAGGAACCCCGTTCGAGTATCGCTGTCCCCCCATCACCCCTCGATAGGACCGTCTTGTTACAGGAAAACAAGCCCAGGGCTCCCACTGATTCAGCGATATCGGTGCGTTGCAATGATTTTATATGTTCATACGGGGAAAATATGCACTGTATTTAATATCCAAACGTTACTTAAAATGTTATAATGCTAATGCTATTGACTTAGATAACCATATAACAATTACAGCACGGAAACAGGCCATCTCGGCCCTTCTAGTCCGTGCCGAACGCTACTCTCACCTCGTCCCACCGACCTGCACGCAGCCCATAACCCTCCATTCCTTTCCTGTCCATATACCTATCCATTTTTCTTTAAATGATAATATCGAACCTGCCTCTACCACTTCTACTGGAATGTCGTTCAACACTTCAAGCTCCCCTGATAATTGACTTATCGCTATATTCATGCGAGGAAAATGCGCTGTGTGTTTAATATTAAATTCGTTAGATAAAGCCTTTCAGAAACGAAATTGAGTGTATTAGGCATTTATCACCGATATTCCGGTCGTGATTATAACCCACCCGAACAGAATCGGCAAAAACGATTGTAGAAAAATAATCGGCAGGTGCGCGCACGCGCAAATAACGCATGCGCACTGGTGCCCGCGCAAGGCTTCATGGTCATTGTAGTCTTTCTCTGGGTAAACGCAACGTATTTGACTGCTACTCTTGGCTGTTGGCAACCATCCCGCGCCTCCCCCCCCCCACCCCCGCCCCCGCCCAGTCGGCCGGTCCGCAAAAATATTGTCAACATGACAATCCGCACTGCAGAAAAGGTTGGGGACCCCTGCCATAGATGCTGCCCGACCTGCCGAGTTCCTTCAGCATTTTGTGTGCGTTACTCTAGATTTTCAACATCTGGAGAACCATTTGTGTTTACAAGAGATTGCATTTGCTGTAATCTAGAGTAAAACAGAACTTTGAAGAAACGTAGCGATTCAGGAAGCAACTATGGAGGCAAAGAAATGGTTGATGATACGGGACCAACACCCTGAGCAAAACTGCAACAGGATGATATTCTCCTCTGCATCATCCCTGTTCACTGACAGTTGTTATTGCCCATACACCACTGGTGTTTAAGGAAGCAAAGAAGGTTTCTTCATTGCTGTTTCCAAAACAATTCTTTTGACCAGTCGGGGCTGTTAGCCCTGAACGGAACCCTTGAACCTGGAGAACCAGTGGACCACTCCTAGTCTGGACCCTTTGACCTATTTTGCATGGGTGACCCTGCCAAGAGTCACAGCACAAGACCGGACTCCAGCCAACATAGCTCTCCAGCTCATTGAGGCACAGAAGCCTCCAAACCCTATGCCAAGGTTGTGGTCCCCTTGAAGATCAGTGATAGTTGAGTATAAGTGAAAAGGGCTCAGAAAGTTTCTCTCAGTTCCAGTGGCTCTCAGAGAAACGGAAACTGTTACACCAGAAAAGATGCTGGAGGAACTCGGCGGGTCAGGCAGCACCTTTTCATCCCTGAAGGTAGGTAAGTTTCCTCCATAATATTATTTGTCGTTCCAAATTCAAGACAGAGATAAAAAGATTGTCACGTGTATATTGAAACATCCAGTGAAATGCATCACTTTGCATCAATGACCAACGCAGTGCACGGGCTGTGTTGTGGGCTGCCATTAATGTCACCATGCCTCTGGTGCCACCAGAGCATTCCCGAGCTCAGCAACTCTAACCAAACGCATTTAGAATGAGGGAGGAAACTGGAGCACCCAGAGGAAACTCAGGTGGTCACGGAGAGAACATACAAACTCCTTACAGACAGCGGTGGGAATCAAACCTCAGTCAGCGATATCTGGCACTCTAAGGTGATTCTGCAAACCACTACTCTACCATCTTCATCTGTTCCAGGATTTGCAGTGTCTTGCAGCTCTGAACAGCAATGGCTGACTTGATGGTGCAGTTGAGTGAATGGAAAACAGTTAAATGAGGAGGTGCGTAGCAGAACTTACTCGCCCCTTGCCCAATTCACACCATCTCCCCAGTTATTGAAGGTCATGCTGGCAATGTGAAACTCCTGACACCCAGCCTCAGAAGCTGCAGGACCTCGACAGAAAAGCTCAGTTGATTTTGTTAGTAAAGATTTAAAGATTAAGATAAGCTTGGACACATGCACATATATACTGCAAAATGCATCAATCATTTCATTGAGGATGAGCTGGGGATGGCCTGCAAGTGTTGCACCAACATAGCACACCCACAACTTACCAACCCTAACCCTGACTGTACACCTTTGTAATTCGGGAGGAATGCAGGGCACCCGGAGGAAATTCACGTGGTGGGGGTGGGGGAGTACGTACAAGCTCTTTACAGACAATGGAGGGAAGTGAACCCCAGCAGTGATCGCTGGCGCTGTAAAGAGATGGCACTAACTACTGTATTATTGTGCCACCCCTACCACACTAAAGGTTATAGTTGCAAGGCCAGTAAGTTGGATTTAAGAAACCGACCAGACATGATCTAACCGAGTGGTGGTACAGAATTAAAGGGCTGAATGGCCTCCTTCACTGTTCCAGAAGTAAGTGGTTACTTTAGCATTCACAAAAACACAAAAGAACAGAAGGAGATCTGCAGCCTGAATTAACTCGCACTTACATCAAGTCCTTATCCTGCGAGAGAGTCACTGGGTTGCCATTTTGGCAGTCTTCATCAGTAACTGAGGCTCAGACGGCAAATCTCTCTGAATGTTAAGGCTCAGTCGCTGCGATACTGTTTATTTATTGTTACATTTGCCAACTGAGATTGCTGGCAGCTCACAGCCTTGGTTGAACGTAGTGCTGTTGGCCAGCCTCCCTGTGCGACACGACCAGCAGCTTTCTCTGCAGCTATCAATGTGCCGTGACAAAAGAAAACAAAATGACTAAGAACCAAACTATACATAGAACACAGTGCAGTGAGGACAGCACTTTAAGCCCAAAGCTTGGATTTTAGTCCAGCCCATTTTTATGGCATCAGCCTAGATACATACTTGGGTTATAGTACAGGATAAGATTGTTCAACCCTTGGAGTTCATGGTGTCTTTTATTGAAGGAAGGATTGTTTGTGGATCAAGTACCTAAATGTTTAAATCCAATGCACCAGAACTCCATCCGGTATAGTAAATTTGGCAGAAGTGAACTTGGCTCACTCCTTGTCTCATACCCCAGAGTCAGGAGTGAATACCGCTGAGATGGGCATGAACCAGATGGCTCTAATGATTGGGTTAATTATGCTCTCCTTAAGACTATTTTAAGAACAAGAGAATGGATTTCAACTCCCACTCCAGAATCTCGGATCGAATTAAGACTGGGCTTCCAGTGAAATACAAAGAGAGATGCTTTGAGGTAGCACCTTAACAAGATTCCTGTAACTGCTTGTGCAAGACACCCCATCACCCCAGACATGCCTTGTTCAATGTTCAAAGTAAACTTATTATCAAAGCACATCTATGTCACTATCTACAACCTTGAGATTCATTTTTCTGCAGGCATACCCAATAAATCCATTACAGAATAAAAATCATAATAGAATCAATGAAAGACTGCACCTCATTATTTCTTTTTTTTTGTATTTGCACAGCTTGTTGTGTTTTACACACTGGTTGAACACCCAAGTTGGTGCAGTCTTGATGGTAGCAGGAGTCTGAAGACAGACACTCAACAGATTCTATCCTTCCGCCATCAGATTTCCGAGTAGACAATGAAGTCATCAACATTACCTCTCTGCCTATCTGTGTTTTCTAATTAATTTTAAAAAATTGAGATGGAGCGTGGAGTAGTCCCTTCCAGCCCTTCGAGCCACGCCACCCAGAAATCCCTCAATCACATGACAATTTACAATGACCAATTAACTTACCAAGCGGTAGGTCTATGGACTGTGGGAGGAACCCAGAGCACCCGGAGGAAACCCACTCGGTCATAGGGAGAACAAACAAACTGCTTATAGGCAGCAACGGGAATTGAACTCTGGTTGCCTGTACCATAAAGTGTTGTGCTAATCACTACACCACTGTGCCAGTTGTGTGTGTGCGAGAGTGTGAGTGAGTGAGTGTGTGTGGTGTGAGTGTGAGTGTATGTGTGTGTGTGTATGTGTGCATGTGCGCGCGCACTGTTGGTGGGAGATGGGTTTCTTTCACTGTAGTTGCTTGTACGTTGGCTGCATGTCATTATGTATTGAGCATTATGGACATGCTATGTTGGTACTGAAATATGTTGGTATCGTGTCCCTAGCACATCCTCAGACTGTGTTGGTTGTTAATGCAAATGACGTATTTAACTATAAGACTTGATGTACATGTGATTAATAAAAAAATAAATCTACTAAATCTAAAATCCAATCTTGTCCCTTGCCCTTTAGTCCTTGACTTTCTCTAAACTCTATTTTCAGACCTTGGTGCCATATCCCTGATCTAATAAAAACATGTATCATAAACATGTTAACAACAGGAATTCTGCAGATGCTGGAAATTCAAGCAACACACATCAAAGTTGCTGGTGAACGCCGCAGGCCAGGCAGCATCTCTAGGAAGAGGTACAGTCGACGTTTCAGGCCGAGACCCTTCGTCAGGACTAACTGAAGGAAGAGTGACTAAGGGATTTGAAAGTGGGAGGGGGAGGGGGAGATCCAAAATGATAGGAGAAGACAGGAGGGGGAGGGATGGAGCCAAGAGCTGGACAGGTGATAGGTGACAGAGGCTCCATCTTCCTCTCACCCCAACCCTCCCCTCTCCACTGACACCCCCAGCCTCCCCCCTCCCCCCCCCGATCCCAGCTCTCATCCGTGCCGGGTCTTTACCATCCCCTCCGACCTTCAACTGTCGGAGGCAGAACGCTCTGTTCTCAGTAAGGGCCTCACGTTTGTCCCCCTTCGCCCACACCTCAGCGAGTTCCGTGTTTGCCATGATGCGGAACTTTTCTTCCGCAATCTCCGTCTCCGTCTCCGAGCCTACTTCTTCGGCAAGGACTCTTCCATCCCCACCGATGACCCCTTCTCCCGTCTTCAACCCTCCTCTTCTTCATGGACACCCCGCTCTGGTCTTCTGCCTGCTCTGGATCTCTTTATCGCTAATTGCCGACAGGACATCAACCGTCTCAACTTCACCGCACCTTGTCCCCATTCCAACCTCACTCCTTCGGAACGCTCTGCTCTCCACTCCCTCCACACTAATCCTAACCTTATTATTAAACCCGCCGATAAGGGGGGTGCTGTTGTAGTCTGGCGTACTGACCTCTACCTTGCCGAGGCACAGCGACAACTCGCGGATACCTCCTCTTATTTACCCCTCGATCGTGACTCCACTAAGGAGCACCAGGCCATTGTCTCCCACACCATCACCGACTTTATCCGCTCAGGGGATCTCCCATCCACTGCTACCAACCTTATAGTTCCCACACCTCGCACTTCCCGTTTCTACCTCCTACCCAAGATCCACAAACCTGCCTGTCCTGGCCGACCTATTGTCTCAGCTTGCTCCTGCCCCACCGAACTCGTTTCTGCATACCTCGACACGGTTTTATCCCCTCTTGTTCAATCCCTTCCGACCTATGTTCGTGATACTTCTCACGCTCTTAAACTTTTCGATGATTTTAAGTTCCCTGGCCCCCACTGCTTTATTTTCACCATGGATGTCCAGTCCTTATATACTTCCATCCCCCATCAGGAAGGTCTCAAAGCTCTACGCTTCTTTTTGGATTCCAGACCTAATCAGTTCCCCTCTACCACCACTCTGCTCCGTCTAGCGGAATTAGTCCTTACTCTTAGTAACTTCTCCTTTGGCTCCTCCCACTTCCTCCAAACTAAAGGTATAGCTATGGGCACCCGTATGGGTCCTAGCTATGCCTGCCTTTTTGTTGGGTTTGTGGAACAATCTATGTTCCGTGCCTATTCTGGTATCTGTCCCCTACTTT
Organism: Mobula hypostoma; assembly: GCF_963921235.1. Taxonomy (NCBI): domain Eukaryota; kingdom Metazoa; phylum Chordata; class Chondrichthyes; order Myliobatiformes; family Myliobatidae; genus Mobula; species Mobula hypostoma. The sequence continues at coordinate 61,249,217 of NC_086116.1, read as the reverse complement.
CCCTTCGCTACATCGACGACTGCATTGGCGCTGCTTCCTGCACGCATGCAGAACTCGTTGACTTTATTAACTTTGCCTCCAACTTTCACCCTGCCCTCAAGTTTACCTGGTCCATTTCCGACACCTCCCTCCCCTTTCTAGATCTTTCTGTCTCTGTCTCTGGAGACAGCTTATCCACTGATGTCTACTACAAGCCTACTGACTCTCACAGCTATCTGGACTATTCCTCTTCTCACCCTGTCTCTTGCAAAAACGCCATCCCCTTCTCGCAATTCCTCCGTCTCCGCCGCATCTGCTCTCAGGATGAGGCTTTTCATTCTAGGACGAGGGAGGTGTCTTCCTTTTTTAAAGAAAGGGGCTTCCCTTCCTCCACTATCAACTCTGCTCTTAAACGCATCTCCCCCATTTCACGTACATCTGCTCTCACTCCATCCTCCTGCCACCCCACTAGGAATAGGGTTCCCCTGGTCCTCACCTACCACCCCACCAGCCTCCGGGTCCAACATATTATTCTCCGTAACTTCCGCCACCTCCAACAGGATCCCACCACTAAGCACATCTTTCCCTCCCCCCCACTCTCTGCATTCCGCAGGGATCGCTCCCTACGCAACTCCCTTGTCCATTCGTCCCCCCCATCCCTCCCCACTGATCTCCCTCCTGGCACTTATCCGTGTAAGCGGAACAAGTGCTACACATGCCCTTACACTTCCTCCCTTACCACCATTCAGGGCCCCAAACAGTCCTTCCAGGTGAGGCAACACTTCACCTGTGAGTCGACTGGGGTGATATACTGCATCCGGTGCTCCCGATGTGGCCTTTTATATATTGGCGAGACCCGACGCAGACTGGGAGACCGCTTTGCTGAACATCTACGCTCTGTCCGCCAGAGAAAGCGGAATCTCCCAGTGGCCACACATTTTAATTCCACATCCCATTCCCATTCTAACATGTCTAGCCACGGCCTCCTCTACTGTAAAGATGAAGCCACACTCAGGTTGGAGGAACACCTTATATTCTGTCCGGGTAGCCTCCAACCTGATGGCATGAACATCGACTTCTCTAACTTCCGCTAAGGCCCCACCTCCCCCTCGTACCCTATCTGTTACTTATTTTTATGCACACATTCTTTCTCTCACTCTCCTTTTTCTCCCTCTGTCCCTCTGAATATACCTCTTGCCCATCCTCTGGGTCCGTCCCCCCCGCCTTGTCTTTCTTCCCGGACCTCCTGTCCCATGATCCTCTCGTATCCCCTTTTGCCTATCACCTGTCCAGCTCTTGGCTCCATCCCTCCCCCTCCTGTCTTCTCCTATCATTTTGGATCTCCCCCTCCCCCTCCAACTTTCAAATCCCTTACTCACTCTTCCTTCAGTTAGTCCTGACGAAGGGTCTCGGCCTGAAACGTCGATTGCACCTCTTCCTTCATAAACATGTTGTTTGTCTGTCTTAGACCGTGTGGAGCTTTTCACTCTTATTGTATTTATTTGTTCTACTACGAATGCTTGCAAGAAAATGAATCTCAAGGTAGTGTATGGTGACATATATGCATCTTGAAGCCTGAACTTTGAGAATTTCCATTGATCAAGTGGCTTCTCAGGAGGACAGCAGGTGCAGGGAAATGGAAAGGAAGAATAAAATGTTGTCTCAATCTTATTTCCTGTTCCCTGTCACGGTTTTGGTTTCTAATACTGCCGCTGTTTCTGGCAGCTGTGTAGGGTTCGGGGGTGGAGGGGAGAAGGAAGTTTGACAATATCCTTACCTCCGACACATTGACTCGGCCCTCCTGGAAAGAGCACGTCCTTGGGTCATGCGTGCAGACGTGTCGATATTTACACCAGTGGCACTTGTAGGGACTATTCACACACGACAGGCACCTGCTCACACAGAACACAGAATCAGATTGTGCATCACAAGCCATTGCAAAACCTTTGTGTATTTTAATTCAGACTGTCAAAATCTGTCTACTCCAACAAAATCCTTTGAATTGCCACAGTTCAAAAACGGTATAGCTATTCACATAGAACTGGAATCCAATCACGTAATCAATGGATACAAGCTCTGATCAATCCTTCGAGTGATCAGGAAGTAAGATAGACGCAGAATAACTATTGGTTCCACTGAGTGCCAGGTGTCAACAATGTCAAGTCCTTGACAAAAGGTCATGAGGGAGGTCAGCAATGAGGCTCGAACAGAAAGCCAGCCACCGTGATGGAAGAAAAACAGTAACAGATAACAGCTTAGTGAATTGTGTGGACAAGTGGACAGCTTGCATTTATAGAGAACATTTTATGTTATCGTACATTGTAACAGGAGGGATAATAAAATCTGACCCTGAGCCACAGAACAAAATATTAAGATGGATAAACAACAAAGGATTGGCCAAAGAGTCAAGATTTAAGCTGTATTTAAAGGAGAAGAAAGCTGCAAGGAAGTCTCGAGAAGCAATCCCAGGTCTCTGGGGTTTAACAATTAAAGGCATGGCCACCACATGAAAAAAAATGGAAACACAAGAAGTGAAAATGGGAGAGCAGAGATCTGTTCAGGCTGACGACATGGAGGCAGGAGATGAATGCCAAACTTTTCACATTTATACCCTAAGTCACCCTACAATTTGGAAGGATAAGCTAAAATTAGACGTACCAGTATTACAGGTGAGTAAAGATAACTAGAGAGGCTGGGGAGAAGAGTTGGCCAAAGTTGATTGGATGGGTAATTAGCGGTTGTCTCAGTCAGTAATGTTGACTCTTTATTCATTTTCATCGATGGTGCCTGACCTGAAGCAACACACACAAAATGCTGAGTTCCTCCAACATTTTGTGTGGGTTGCTCCACATTTCTATCCCTCTGCCCACCGTCTGAAACAGACTAGAGTGGGCACAAGAGGAATCTTCCCTCAACATCACAAACGCAAGAAAATCTGCAGATGCTGGATCTCCAAAGCAACACACACACACACACACAATGCTGGAGGAACTCAGCAGGCCAGGCAGCATCTATGGAAAAGAGAAGATAGTTGACGTTTCGCATTGAGACCCTTCAACAGGACTGGAACGGAAGAGAAGTTGGAGTAAGGGGAGTAGGGGAGGAAGAAGGTCAAGGTGGTAGGCAATAGGTGAAACTGGGAAGGGAAGGGGTGAAGTAAAGAGCTGGGAAGTTGATTGGTGAAAGAAATAAAGGGCTGGAGGAGGCGGAGGTCCACTTCTGAACAACCCAATTTAATTAAGGCTGGAAATTCCACAGGGACTCCTGTAACTTGCTGCTAACATCATCATTATGGAGGAGAGGGGTGATGGGACAAGTGAAATCAATTAGCAAATAATCTGAGGAACTTCAGCAAATGATCTGAGGAACTTTGGCATGCTTGACAGAATTGATGCCACTAATTGCAGTTCATTTAGGCAATCTATTATTCAGAATCTTACAGACAAACACAATCATGTAGATGCACTAATAATTAATTAACAACTTACTGTACCATTATTAATGATCAACATTAAACATTATTTTTATGCTGTATTTTCTATAATATATTGCTTAGTTATTTAGAGTTACAGCACAGAATAGCCTTCCAGACCTTTCAGCCACTCTGCACAACAAACCCCGACAACCCCTGATTTAAACCTAACCTAATCACTGGACAATTTACAATGACCACTAACCCAGTATGTCTTTGGACTGTGGACTGAGTGAGTTATACAGTATGTACTGTGTTGTGTACCTTGGTCGAGAGGAGCATTGTTCCATTTGGCGGCATACACGAATGACAATAAACTTGAGAAAGCCTTGCAGACTTACCAACAGCAATGTCCATCCATGGACACTGGTATCTTTACAGTAATTGAAAGTCTGGTTAGGTCTTGTGGAGAAGGCTTAGATAAAGTATGACCAAGCAGTTTAAAATCAACAAGGTTATTGGAGGGTGAAAAAGGAGAAAGCAGTCGCTGAAGAGTCAACAACTATGGGAAAGGGAGCACACCATAAACAAATATCTTTATTTACTCAAGTTATGATTTTTAATGCCTGGACTGAAAAGCTGGAAACAGATTAAATCATGGCTTTCAGTAGGAAATTGGATAAATATTTGAAGAAGGAAAAAATTTGCAGAGATATGAAGAAACATTCTGGAAGGAGAATTAACTGAACAGCTCATTGAAAGCCGGTAAAGATCCAAATACCCACCTGACATCTACAGACAGAGGGATTCAGGGTTCCTGCAGTCCACAACTATCTGCTGCAAGTGCCCCATTAGATACATCTGGAATTTAGAGCCACAGCTAGAGACTCAAGTAGGTGAGAGCATCTGGAGAGGGGATTTGAATATGACTACCAGACAGTTTGACAAGAATGCCACCTCTATGCCAATGACTCATTCCTGGTCTAGAATGTGAAAGTAGGGATAGATATTCAGCTGTAGGCCAGCTTTCATTTCAATTTTTGTTAAGGTATTAAATTGGGAAAGGTTAGAGCAGCTATTTAATCCCAGATGACATATTATCCCTAAGATAAGAAAATTGGAGACTAACTAGAAGGAATATGAGATGCAGTTTATCCACACTGAGAGTGGCCTTGTCCTGGCAAACAAGGAGGTCATGAACCGGAATGTTGGAACAGGAATGGGAATAGGAATTAAAATAGCTTGCCACCAGGAAATGCCACCTTTGGCAGATAGAGTGGAGGTGCTCGACAAAGTAGTCTCCCGTTTTACGACAGATCTCATCAATATACAGCAGGCCACAAAGGGAGCACCAGATACAATAGACGGCCCCAATAGATTTGCAGGTGAAGTGTTGCCTCACCTGGAAAGACTGTCTGGGGCACTGTAAGGTAGGAAGTATATGGGCTGCAGTAGCATTTCTGTTACTTGCAAGGATATGTGCCAGGAGGGAGATTTGCAGGGAGGGACAAGTGGACAAAGGAACCATGGAGGCAGAGGTCCCTACAGGAAGTGGAGAGGTGGGTGGGAGGTGTCTAAAGATGCGCTTCATGGTAGGACCCAGCTGAAGATGACATAAATTGCAGGGATTGATGTGTTGGATGCGGAGGCTCTTGGAGTGCTAGGTGAGGACAACAGGAACTCCATCCCTGTTCAGGTGGCAGGAGGATGGTGTGAGTGCAGATGTCCAGGACATGGAGGTGATACAGGTGAGGGCAGCATCAACGGTGGAGGAAGGGAAACCCCATTCTTTGAAGAAGGAGGACAGCCTGATGTCCTGGAAAGGAAAGCCTCATCCTGGGAACAGATGCGGTGGAGACAAAGAACTGAGAAAAGGAGGTAGGATGGAAGAGGTATAATCAAGATCACCATGGGAATCAATAGGCTTATAAAAGATATTGGTAGACAGTGATGGAGATAAAGAGATTGAGAAAGGGGAAGAAGGTGTCAGAAATGGACCAAGTGAATTTAAGGGCAGGGTGGAAGTTGGAGACAAAGTAGATGAAATTGATGAGCTCAGCATGGGTACATGAAGCAGCACCAATACAGTCATCAATGGGATGCAGAAAGAGCTGTGGAACATTATCAGGGAAGGCATGGAACAGGAACTGTTCTACGTAGCCAATGAAAAGGCAGACATACCTGGGGCCCATGTGGGTGCTGATGACTTTGACTTTGGAGAAAGTGGGAGGAGCTGAAGGAGAAGTTGTTGAGGGTGAAGACCAGTTCTGCCAATTGGAGGAGGGTATTGTTGGAGGGGAACTGGTTGGATCTTTTGTTGAGAAAGAAGCGGAGAGCTTTAAGGCTTTCTTGATGTCAGAAGGAGCAGTGGGCCATCTAACCATTCAAATCTGTCTCAACATACAATATGATCATGGCTAATCTATGCTGCCCTTAACTTCTCTCCTGTGCCATTTCTCCATTCCCTTCTTTGATCTATCAAAGATTGATTCATTACACAAGAGATTCTGCAGATGCTGCAAATCCAGAGTAACACACACAAAATGATGGAAGAACTTAGCAGGTGTGGATGCATTTATGTAGTGGAACCATTGACGTTTCAGGGTGCTACTTATCCTTAGGACTGGAGTGGAAGTGGGAAATCCTTTATTCTAAACTCTATAAAGAGCCCCCATCCTCCACCATTTTTTGTGTGTTGCTAAATATTGATTCGCCATGACTTTAAATACATCCAAGAATCCAGCTCCCACCACCCACTGGCGCAGAGAATCTCAGGGAATCATCATCCTCTGTAAGAAAGAAATTTCCACATATCTTAGTTTTAAATGACTGATCCCTTACCTTGTACCCAAATACCATGGTTCAAGAATGTCCCACTGTGAAAACATCTCAATATCCACCCCGTAAAGCCTCCTTAGAATCTCACACATTCGAATAAGATTGAGCTTATTCTTCTAAACTCCATGGAATACAGACCCAAGCTACTGGGAGGACAACCTTCTCATCCCACTATCTTGGTAGCAATAACCTCTCATCCTAATCTCTTGGTAGAACAACCCATTCGTTCCTGCACTCAAAGGTACAATCAGACTAACTTACGAGTGATGAACACTGCAATTGTAGAAGACAAAGCTGGTGCTGGCAAAAGTCATGCCCGTCTCCTTGGACTTCAGCCGGAGTTGGACAACTTGATGATCTCCTGCCACAAAGAAACACAAAATTTAGCAATCAGTCCAGCCAACATTGAGTAAAGGCAGCCCTTTCTGTATATTGCTCCCTCCCTTGTAGAGAGAGATCTTCGTTTTTGAAAGGTCTTGCTTGGAATTTTATAATCTTCATTGGTTGCTCAGTTTGAGGATATTTGTGATATATTGGGCATTATTGATTAGTTAGAAAAACAGATAATTTCAGTCTCAATAAATTGTAATTACATCAAAAGCAGCAACAGTAACACGTGCATATTCACATTAGCATTAAAAATTTATCTAGTGTCCATTCTCCCAAATGAGTGATCGAACATAAAAATATTCTGCAGATGTTGTGATTCAAAAACATTGCTCTGCAGGCAAGCAGCGCTCGTGGAGAAAGAAACAGAAGCCTGTTTTAGGTTGCACAGAAGAGAGGAAGTGGGGCGGCGTCAGTGGTGGGAAGAACTAAGGCAATGCCTGGGACAGGATTACACCAAGCTGGGGTGAAGTCGAGAGTGAGGAGGACTATCAAAGCTTGCAGCGGGATCTGGATCAGCTAAGAAAATGGGCTGAAAAATGACAGATGGAAATTAATGCGGACAAGTGTGAGGTGTTGCACTTTGGAAGGACCAACCAGGGTAGGTCTTACATGGTGAATGGTAGGATACTGAGGCCGTTTCTTGGCTGGACAACCTCCTCATCTCACTCACTTAGTCTTCTTCTTCATGTGCCTTGCGCGTTACACACTTGGGCGATCATGGCTTTCCACATTGAACGATCCCATGCAGCATCAATGATATCTCGCACACTTAGATCTGTTAGTTCTTTCACAGTGTCCATATATTTTCTTCTTTGCCTTCCTCTTCCACGTTTCCCGGGCATACGGCCTTGTAATGTAAGGAATTCTATTTCTCCCTTTCTGATGACATGGCCCAGGAATTTAAGTTTCCTCTCATTTAAGGTTCTCATTAAAGATCTTTTTGCATGGGCACGTTGGAGTACTATCTCATTAGTTACCCTATCTCTATATGATATTTTCAGCATTCTTCTAAGAAACCACATTTCTGTTGCTTCTAAGTTTCTTTGGAGTTCTGGTGTTATAGTCCATGTTTTGGAAGCATACAGCAAGATTGACCAGATATAACATTTTAGTAGCCTAAGCCTTGTTGTCATAGAAATGTGTCTGTGGGTAAAAATGGGTTTCATTTTTTGGAAGTTGATTTTGACAATGGCAATTCTTCTTTTTATTTCTACTTTACTTCTAGCATCTCGTGATATAAAGATACCAAGGTAAACAAAGCTGGTCTTTTGTTCAATCTCGATTGTACAATTGGCAGTTGGCACTATCCTGCTGTTTTGATATTACTATACGTTTGGTGTGTTTTTTTTTAAACAGTTGATGATTAGACCAAAAGCTGCACTTGTTTGTACAACTTTGTCTAGGAGGATTTGTAGGTCTTCTGCAGCACTTGCTATTAGGATGGTATCATCTGCATATCTTATATTGTTGATGTTAACACCTCCGATTTTTATCCCATCCAGGTCTTCTACTTCTATTTCTCTGAGAATCACTTCACTATAGAACTCACTTAGTAGGATATTTATTTTCCACAGGTGGCAAAACAAAAAAAATCAAATTGTAATCTTCAATGGTGAAATTAAATATCAATGGTCACTATACAAATCTGAGGATTGGGAATCAGATTCTATGCTTTTGGTAACAGTTTCTTGTATGATCTGGATGCCTGGGGATATAACAAGTCTCAAATCCCTATTGTGAGGGCTCACTCTGTCACCCAGCAAGCCCTCAATCTCATGTGGACACCACAAGAAAAATGACAAAAAAGCAGTTTCTGCAGAGAACTGTGGGCAGCAGCACTGATGTGGCCGCACGCCAGGCCGAGCAGACTGCTTTCAGCTCCTGGAAGGGCTCAACGGCTGAATGTTGGTGGGAGACTTGGAGATAGTGCACCATCGACAGCAGCCTGGTGCTTCCTGGAGTCCAGCCACAGTTCCTCTGCTCTCTGATTGCCTCATCTATCAAAGTGTCTGTTTTGGGGAAATTACTGAAGAAGTGCCAACGCTGTGGTGCCAAGCGTTATCCGGGAGCCTCTGCTGATCTTCCTCTCATTTTTGCTTTAAATCAGCCATACTTTTTGCTGCCATCTCTAAACAGTTCCACTCCTCTCCAATTCATACCTTTGTGTCTGTTTTTGGATTTTATCTCCTAATTTTACACCATCTCTTTTAAAAACACAATCCACATTGTCCTCTGGTGTGACTCTAATCTCACAGTTCTGAAATCACTGAACTTGACACAGCAAAACTAGGACGCACAGTAATTGGCTCTGTCCTTATATTACACAGGCCACATAATTATCCTGATTGCTATAATGAGCCGCCTTGATTAGAAAGCATTAGTTATAAGAAGAGGGTGGACAAACTCGAGCTGTTTTCTCTGGAGCGTCGCAGACTTGATGGAAATTTCAAAAATTATGAGAGCCACAGATAGGATAGAATTGGACTGGACTGTAAAATTGTTAGTTTTCTTATAATTTAACTTTCTTATGCTTGTTTGTATTTCTATACCATCACCAATAGACGTGTAATTGTTCAGTGAGTTTTTCCAGTGGTTACAGTTGCCTCTGTATTTTTCTGGAAACTTCTTGGGTGGGTGTCACATGACTTGAATCTGGCTATCTGTTTGGTTATCAATGGAATTTCTGTTTACCTCTTCTCTGGTATGAGAAAACCACACTACTTTTTAGTCTTTTTCTTTGTCTCTCTTGACGATTCTTCTTTGCTCTTGTAACACTTAATAAAACAATCATAAGCAATACATTTTATGCCTCGTTCTTGTCTTCCAAAGAACCTTTGGATCACAAAAGCAATGGGATCCAACAATACATTGTCAGAGGCTTTCTCCCAGGAGAGAATTGTCAAATACCAGAGGGCATACATTTATGATGAGAGGTAGAAAGTTCAAAGGAGATGTGTGGATAAGATTTTTTTTAACATAGAGTTATATGTGTCTGTCAGGGGCGGTGGTGGGAACAGACCCGATACTGACGTTTAAGAGGCATTTAGGCAGAATCACAAACAGGCAGGCAACAGAAGAGTCGGGACCATGTGCAGGCACACAGCTTTAGTTTAACTTGCTGTCGTAGTTGTCAAGGATAACAATGACTGAGGTCTGTGTTCCTGTGCTATATTTTTCTATGTATTTGACAATGTATATTAGTGCCCATAATATTGTAAAGCTCCTCACAGTGGCATCATTCTTCAAAATTTGACGAGTGTTATAAGTCAATCGTAGGATAGGTGGTCCAGAGACTGGTCAAAGAGATGAGCGATCAGGAGCATCAGGAAGCATTGGAGAGACTTAAACATAGAACAGTATAGCATAGTATGGGACCTCTTGGCCACAAGGTTGTGCCAAGCAACATAAATCTAATCTAAGACCTCCCTCTTACACAACCCATAACCCTCCATATTCCTTACACCCATGTGCCTTCCTAAGAGCCTTCTAAAGTCAAGTCAAGTCACTTTTTATTGTCACTTTGACCATAACTGCTGGCACAGTACACAGTAAAAACGAGACAATGTTTCTCAGGACCATGGTGCTACATGAAACAATACAAAACTACACTGAACTACGTAAAACAACACAAAACTACACTAGACTACAGACCTACCCAGGACTGCGTAAAGTGCACAAAACAGTGCAGGCATTACAATAAATAATAAACAAGACAATAGGCACAGTAGAGGGCAGTAGGTTGGTGTCAGTCCAGGCTCTGGGAATTGAGGAGTCTGATGGCTTGGGGGAAGAAACTGTTACATAGTCTGGTCGTGAGAGCCCGAATACTTAGGTGCCTTTTGCCAGATGGCAGGAGGGAGAAGAGTTTGTGTGAGGGGTGCGTGGGGTCCTTCATATTGTTGTTTGCTTTACGGATGCAGCGTGTAGCGTAAATGTCTGTAATGGCGGGAAGATAGACCCCGATGATCTTCTCAGCTGACCTCACTATCCCCTGCAGGGTCTTGCAATCTGAGATGGTGCAATTTCTGAACCAGGCAGTGATGCAGCTGCTCAGGATGCTCTCAATACAACCTCTGTAGAGTGTGGTGAGGATGGAGTGGGGAGGGGTGGACTTTTATAAATGTCCCTATTATATCAGCCAAGCACAGGGTTTTGATACATGATAGCACAAGATCCAAAAATGCAGTGATCATGATCAAATCAATATTTTCAGTATTTCCTTCTTTCTCCAGTTGGTATAAATTCTAAATGGGATGACAATCTATCATGCCAATTGCCTAGGTCAGATTAGAGCAAGGTTCCTAGCCTGGAGCCCACGGACCTGTTGGATAATGGTAGGCACCCATAACGTAAACGAGGATGGCAAGCCTTGCATCAGAACAACAAACAGGAAACTGGAGGAACTCAGAAGGTCAGGCAGCATCAAGGGATGGAAATGGACAGTCGACATTTCAGGTCAAGACCTTTCATTTGGATTAATCCATCAGTTAAGTTAGAGCCTGGTTTTGATTCTCACCAGTTGCCATGGCTTAAGGACTCAGAGTCATACAACAAACAAACAGGACCTTCGGCCCACAAAATCTATGTTGGTCGTCAAGCACCCAGTTATACAAATGGTATTTTATCCTCCCTATATTCCTGTCACCCCCCACATCCAGATTTTATTTCAAGATATTAGTTATTTTCACTTCTGCCAGCAATTATTCATAACACATGTATCCCATCATGTCCGTCCATATACAACAGCTGGGACCAGAAATTCGTTAATCAATATTGATTCTTCCTCATTGCCGGGTTATTCAGCACGGCTTAAGCAATGACCTCTGTGAAAAGATCATTGGCCTGAGAAACAATGACAGTCAGATCATCAGCTGAGGCTTTAAAAGGCATTGTTCAGACTGTACATGGAGCATTATGAGCAGCTTTGGGACCCTCATCTAAGAAAAGATGTCATGACATTGGAGAGCACCCAGAGGAGGCTCACAAAAATGATCGAGGAACGGAAGGTCTGAGGAGTGTTTGATGGCTCTGGGCCTGTACTCGCTGAAACTTAGAAGAATGAGGGAGGCATCTCATTGAAATCTATTGAATACTGAAAGACCTGGACAGAGTGGACATGGACAGTATGTCTCCTATTGTGGAAAAATCTAGGACCACAGGACACAGCCTCAGAATAGGACATCTCTTTAGAAGAGAGATGAGGAGGAATTGCTTTAGCCAGAGGGGGGTGAATCTGTGGAATTAATTACCACAGTCGGCCGTGGAGGCCAAGTCATTGAGTATACTTAAAGCAGAGCTTGATAGGTTCTTGCTTAGTGAGGGAATCAAAGGTTGCAAGGAGAAGGCAGGAAAGTGGGGTTGAGGGAGATAACAAATCAGCCATGATGGAATGGCAGAATGTAAATAAGACTTATGATCTTATCAACAAGTATGGTCAAAAGAGAAAGGTATGGTGGAGGCTCACGGAAAGGAGCATCTAAGTACATGAGTTTAGGGACCACGGGTACTGGCAAGAGAAATAATGGAGTCATACACTCAGAATTCCAGAAGCTGTTTAACACAGGAGTGGAAGAGCTAGCAGGGTGAATCTGGGGATGGTGTTCAGATGTCACTGGGAAAAGGAAAATGCTACTTATCAATTTGAGGTAATTCAACCAGAACAAAATTTGTTCCAGTTACCACAGTTTCTGTAGATGGAGAGTGAGGCTGGGGGGTTGAGGAAGGGTGAGGAACAACCTGTTGGAAATGCACCACTGTGCAATGCCAACTATTATCTCAAAGCTTCCAATTATACTCAGTGTCCACTGCTTTACATTCCTCCTGTAAGTGGCCACTGGGTGTATGTTTGTGGTCTTCTGCTGCTGTAGCCCATCCACTTCCAGTTTCAACATGTTTTGCATTCAGAGAGACTCTTCTGCATATCGCTGATGTAACACATGGTTACATGAGTTACTGTCGCCTTACAGTCAGCTTGAATCAATCTGGTCATTCTCCTCTGAATTCTTGTTAACAAAGCACTTTTGCCCACTTTCGCCTACAGAACAGCACTTACTGCATGTTTTTTATTTCTCACACCATCCTCTGTAAAATCTAAAGACTATTGTGCATGGAAATCCCAGAAGATTAGCAGTTTCTGAGACACTCAAACCATCCCAACAGGCACCAACAATTATTCCACAGTCAAAGTCATTTAGATCACATTCTGATGTTTGGTCTGAACCTCTTGCAACACACGCAAAATGCCGGAGGAACTCAGCAGGCCAGACAGCATCTATGCAAAAGAGTACAGTCGATGTTTTGGGCCAAGACACTTCATCAGGACAGCTGACCTTTCATCAACTTAACTAAACATCAACTGTACTCTTTTCCATAGATGCTGCCTGACCTGCTGGGTTCCTCCAGCATTTTGTGTATGTTGCTTGGATTTCCAGCATCTGCAGATTTTATTGTGTTTGTAACTGAACCTCTTGACCATGTCTACTTGTTTTTATACACTGAGTTACTGCCACATGATTGGCAGATTAGATATTTGCATTACCGAGCAGGTGTAAAGATGTACCTATTAAAGCGGCCACTGGAGTATATTATGTTAACAAGCTGTTCTTGTGGTCTGTGGCTACAGCACTCAATCAGTTTGCTGGCTCCTCATTCACAGTGTGGCACTTGGCACTTCCTCAGTCAAAAAAAACACTTCTTTTAAAACTAAAATACTTTTGAGACATCCTGAGGTCACAAAGGATGCTGGAGAAATACAAGTCACCCTTTATTCTTTAGCAGAGATGATAATTGACAGCAAACTGACTATCAAAAAAAAGCAGTCACTAAAAGAAATTATTCAACTGGTAATGGAAAAGCGATTGCAAGCAATTATCCAGCAATCTGAAAATGGGCCTCTTTTTTGAATGTCTCTCCCACCTACTTTGAAAGGAACGGCAGTTATACAGCCCGACACTTGTACAATAGCTTATGATCATTACCAAACCTCAGTGTCTGATCTAAGTGTCTTTGCAAAAGACTGTGATTGACAGCCCCATTAACATGACACTTAATATTAAAGTGATGAAAGCCTTAAGTGCACTTAGCTACAAAGGACATGACAATTATTCTTATTTTATCGCAAATTTGATTCCAGATTATTAACTCAGGATTAAGTTTTTTCTCCTCTCTCTCTTGAAGAGCCAATTGGTGCACCTCACTAATTGAATGTTTCCTCTTCATCACACTCTGCTGTGGAGACCAAGTCATTGGGCATATTTAAAGCAGAGGTTGATGGGTTCTTGATTAGCAAGGGCATTAAAGGGAGAAAGCTGGGGAATGGGGTTGGGAGGGATAGTAAATCAGCCATGGTGGAATGACAGAGCAACCCCAGTGGGTTCTAAGGCCTAGTTCTGCTCTTGTGTCTTTATGGTCTCAAATACAAGAGATTCAGCAGATGCTGGAAATCCAGAGCAACACACACAGAATGCTGGAGGAACTCAGCAGGTGAGGAGCATCTGCAGAAATTAATAAACAGTTGATGTTTATTCTTCAGGACTGTAACGGAAGGGGGAAAATGCCAGAATAAGAAGGTGGTGGGAGGGGAAAGAGGACCAGGCGATAAGGTGACCCAGGTGGGTTGCAAAGTTAAAGGGCTGGAGAAGAAGCAATCTGATAGAAGAGGAGAGAGGACCGTGGGAGAAAGAGAATAAGGAGGGGCGCCAGGGGAGGTGATAGGCAGGAGAGGAGAAAAGGTGCAGAATAGAAGAAGAGACAAGGGGGAGGGGAAAAATCTGGAAGGAGAAATCATGCCATCAGGTTGGAGGCTACTTAGATGCAATATGTTCCTCCACCCTGAGCATGACTTCATTGTGGAATAAGAGGAGGCCATGGACCAACACGTCAGAATGGGAATGGGACTAGGAATTAAAATGTTTAGTCACTGGGAAATTCCACTTTTGGCAAATGGAGCGGAGGTGCTCGACAAAGCAGTCCCCAGTTTATGATAGGTCTCACCACCGCAGAGTAGACCACAATGGGAGCACCGGACATAATAGATGAACCCAATAGTTTCACAGGTGAAGTGTTGCCTCACTTGGAAGGACTGTTTAGGGCCTTGAATGGAAGTCGGGGTGGAGGTAAATGGGCAAGTGTAACAGATATGTCCCAGGAGAGAGATTAGTTGGACACGTAGGCTTATGAGATGGTAGGTGAGGACAACAGAAACTCTATCCCTGTTAAGGTGGTGGGAAGATGGGCTGAGTGCGGATGTCTGGGAGATGGAGACTTAGCTTTTGGCGGTAGGATCCCATTGAAGATAGCGGAAGTTGCGGAGGATGATGTTTTGGATGCAGAGGTTCGTAGGGTGGTAGGTGAGGACAACAGGAACGATATCTCTGTTGAGGTGGTGGGAAGACGAGGTGAGTGCAGATGTCTGGGAAATGGAGAAGGTGCAGTTTGGTGGCAGGTTCCCTTTGAAGATGGCGGATATTATTATTTATACGGGACCTCAGAATGCAGGGTAGCAAGGAACATTAAAAGAAGATTGGTAAAGATCAGGCTAAATAGGTTTTGCATGAGCATCACCCCTTTGACACTCACAGCAAATTCAGCCATCAATACCCTCTGATCACAACCACAACATTGTTTCAGCCTACAGTCTTCGGTATTCGAATCTGGCCCACCTCCCTCCGCGGCCATCACTGTCCTAGATCCTGACTGAGTGAGGAAACTGTCATGTACCGTGACATGTTCATCTGTTTCCATTTGCACCTTCTGAAAGCTCTGAGTGCAAGTCAGCTATTAGGCATTCAAACTGGTCTGTGCGTCACCACTGGCTCCATCAGTCAATGTCTTGTCACATTACATTGTACAACTTCAGTGCACATCGATCAGAATCACCTCCTGCTCCCTTCGGTCCTGAACGGTATTTCTAATATCCATTCCATTGCTGCAGAAGCCTCAATCTTCCTACTCAAAGTTCCTTCTACACTCTTTGCTCTCTACCCATAGAAGAATTCTTGAAAACCATCTTTCCTAGCACAACTTTCAGAGATCTTTCTGAAATCTCCCTCTTTAACCCTTGATCTACTTGATAAGATTCCTCTCTGTAGAATATCTTACGATATTAATGAGTATCATATAAAACAAATATACCTCTTGCTGTGTTTGACTATAACCTACATTAATTGCTGTTAACCTCTAAAACGGGGCACTTGCATAACCCCTCTTTGAATGAAGGCAACACACACAAAATGCTGGAGGAACTCAGCAGGCCAGGCAGTATCTACGAAAAAGAGTAAACAGTTGACGTTTTGATCTGTAACCCTTCATCAGGGCTAGAAAAAGGGGATCAGAAGTCAGAGTAAGATGGTAGGGGGAGGGGAGGAAGAGTAAAAGGTAGAAGGTGATAGGTGAAACTCGGGGGGGGGAGGCTGAAGTAAAGAGCAGGGAAGTCGATTAGTGAAAGAGATAAAGGGCTGGGGAAGGGGACAGAAGGCCATGGAACAAAGGGAAGAGGGAGGAACACCAGAGGGAGATGAATGAATTTATTAACTGCAAGATAAATCTGGATGATTCCGTATTGGCGGGTTCAATTCCCACTACTGTCTGTAAGGAGCCTGCACGTTCTCCGCGTGACCCTGTGGGTTTCCTCCCACGGTCTAAAGATATACGAGTCAGTAAGTTAGTTGGTCACACAGGTGTAACTGGGTGACAAAGGCTTGTTGGGCCAGAAGGGTCTGTTATCGAGTTGTATTGCTAAATAGATAAATAAATCTTCTGACAGTAATCTAATTCAACTACCAGAGAGACATCTGCACTCAACACTCCAGTAAAATTCATTCTAGTGTAAAATACAAGCTTCCGTTCAGCATTTTGATTCTACTAAATTTGTAGAAAACACACATTATTTCTCATATATGTGTTTTTATTCTGTTTATATGCCTTAAATGCACAAGGCCCAATTATTAACTCACAGGTTGTGTAATGATTACAGTGTACACAAGAAGCCCGCAAGGAGTTTTATTAACCCAGTGTTCATTACACTAAGCTGCTTGCTCTTCTGAAACAGAACAATAAATTGGGCAGGCTTCGCATACAATAGAAAAATCATTTCTTGTTCCAGAAGCTCCAAGGGTACCTGAGCAATCAGGCGGCAAACTAACCATTTCTTTTACATGAAGAATTTATCAATGTACAAAACAAATTGCTCCACTGGCAGGTTAATTTCACTCAGGGGAAAATCTCAGAATCATAATTGTTTGCAAATGATTGATTGTAAATAAATATATTTATAATTATATAATACTGGCAGATTAGACTTCACAATTGCGGCTGAATTCTTCAGTGGTGCAGAAATCGAATGATAACGCTGGAGCTGATGAGGAACTAATGAATGTTTCTGCATTATTTAGGTTGTCAAGCTTCAAGACTACAACGTCCCAAAATAATCAGCACTCAGAGTGTGCCCAATTATTGCACTGTCTGCTTGGAACATGGATCACTAGACACCCATGGGGTCTTCAGATTGGGTGAACCACACGGATAAAACACTCAGCGGACCAGGGACCGGAGAAGGGACAACAGACACAACCATAAACTGTATTAGAAGGACAGGCTGTCAGAATCCTTTATAGGGTGAAGAGCATGATTGGGCACCATGTTACCGTAGCGATTAGTGCGACTCTATTACTCCCCAGGGTGTCGGGGTTCGGAGGTCAATTCCAACGTCATCTGTAAGGAGTCTGTACATCTTCCCTATGGAATGCGTGGGTTTACTCTGGGTGCTCCAGTTTCCTTCCACAGTCCAAAGATGTACCGGTTAGTAGGTTAATTAGTCATTGTAAATTGTCCCATGATTAGGCGAAGGTTAATCGGAGGTTGCTGGATGACGCAGCTCGAAGGGCTGAATGGGGTCTATTCTGCACTGTAGCTCAATAGATAGATAAACAGAGCGACAGACAAACAGATAAATACATAAATAAAGAGTGAAGGATTTTGTGCTCTAGCCACTGTCATGTACAGTTGATTGAACTTGGAAGTTTAGTATTGGACTGTAGTCAAGTTCAAAGTTCATATTTGTTATCAAAGTATGTATACCATATACAACCTTGATTCATTTTCTTGCAGACAGGAAAACATGGAAATACAATAGAATTCATCCATATATTCTTTTGTATATCTTTATTTCTCTTTTGGTTCGTTAAGGTTGTTATAGCCAAGGGTGGTAATGGAGACAAGCTCCCACTACCTATTAAATGCTCCCAATGTCATGCGCCTCTCCTGGCCTTCACTTGTGACATAGGTACTAAGCTCGGATGAACCATTTCTATTGACAGGAAAAGGAGCAAAGATGGGCTACTGGCAGCTCAAAACCAGTCGCTTCAGGCAGTCAGGGCTCGTCAGCCGTGCATGGCAGCTCACCTCGGAGAAGGAGAACTTTGATCTCAAACCACCGCTGCCCTGTGGCTACACCCACTCATGGAGGAAGGCTTCAGTGACTCCGAGGGCAAAGGCTGGAGTCCGTAAGGCAGTCCTAGGTTAAGTTCAATGCTGACTGGCAACTCCTGTGACACTACTGGCACCTAACTGTATCGGTCTCCGCTGTTCCTTTGGGTTCATCAGATGCGTGGAGAGGGGGAGCTTGCTACATTGCCAACAGCTTGTCCAGGCTTGCATACCTAGGCAGCTAGGATGCAACATTCGATCCTGACCAATGGAGGTCTCACTCATTCTGCAAGAAAATGAATCCCAAGGTTGTATATGGTCATAGTAGTAAGGTGCAATCACTGGATTGGACCCTGATGTTCTCCTCAGGGGTTGTCTGTCTATTGATGGGTCCTCAAGTGGCTGTAGAGGCTGATCCAGGATCCACATGTTCTGGTGTAATCTCGACAAGAGTAAGTGGTGACTGTGGTTAGTGGTTGGGTCCTTCGGTTGTTTAGTCTCTCCTTTCACAGCTGCCACTTGTTCTCTGCGGCACATTGAGGTCGCTCTTGTGTAGCGGTACTCCTTCTTGAACAGGTTTTCTCCAGATGCATCTATTGGTACGATGTCTTCCCAGTTTTTACGTGTAACGTTGAATTTCTTCAGGCTGATTTTGATGTTATCTTTGAAGCGTTTCCTTTGCCAACCAGGAACTCACTGACCTTCCTTCAACTCTATATGTTATACATAGTTTGATAACAAATTTACTTTGAACTTAAAAACTTCCGCATTGGACTATCGTCACATCAACTCTTCCTCTCAATCGCAGGAGTTGCCCAGTCCACCCATCCTGTCATTCTTTAAAAAACTGACAGTGCCCCAGTATAGACCGCTTGGTTTCACCTTCTTCACTCCAAAGGATATTCTTCGAGAGAATGTTAGATGTTCACCTGTTGGCGTCGACCAACATCTGATCATGATCCCAGTGAATCACTAACTCTTTAACATGGCAACAGTTGAACAAGACCGATTGTGCCTTACAACAGTGGTCATATACAGGGGTCAGATGGATCAGTATTAGTGTAAAGGTGCACTGAACAAGCTACCACTGGTGCCTTCATTTGGCCTGTGTTATATTAATTTTGTGACACAAACTAAATTGATTTTGTTGACTGGGGTTGTAGTCCCTTGAAGATTAAACAGTGATGCAGTTCAAGTAATTCAATACTATTCATCAATTTGATAAACTATTTCCTCTGACAGGGGAACCAAGAACAGAAGGATCTAACTTTGAAATAACAGTACAGTAATGGAGTACTCAGATTACTGGAAACAACTGTTCAAATTCTGAATTATGGTTTCAGTCAACAACATCAGTCCAAATCATGCCATGGCAGCTGGAGAAGTTAAATTCAGGTTTGCCAGGACAGTAAATCTATCATCTTCATGTGGTAAGGGATGGTAACGGTATGGTCGGTGGGCATGGTGGTATAGTGGTTAATGCAACGCTTTACAGCACCATATTCCACTGATCAGGGTTCAATTCCGGCCACTGCCTGTAAGGACTTTGTACAATCACCTCGTGGATTTCCTCTGGATGGTCTGGTTTCCTCCCACATTCCAAAGCCGTATGGTTAGGGTTTGTGAGTGCTAGCCAAGCTATGTTACTGCCAGAATTGTGGCAACACTTGCAGGCTGCCCCCAGCACAGTCCTCACCAATCTGATCCAAACAATGCTTTTCATTCAATGTTTTGATGAATATGTGACAAATGGAGCACATCATATCTAATTCCAAACTCATAACATCATATCTAACACCAGACTCCTGAGTTCATTCGTAATTAGGCCTGGACAATAGGCATTGATATTGTGATCAATATCCACACCCGATATATAAACAAAAGCAATGAGAGTTCCTACCCAAACCTGATGTTAGAAGCACCAAATCACCTGCTACCTATAAATCTGCCCACTGGAAATTTTCAAAGCCAGGTTGGATTTTTGTTTTGTGAGTGTATTAAAGGATTTAATACACTTTGATTCAGTTGCAGTAAATGAAACTTGGGTCAATCATTCTCAACCACAGCAAGGGTTTGAGGAACTAAACATAGTACTTCTGATCCTATGTTGGAAGGTTAGTATTCCAGCATTATCCATTAAAATATATTCAAATAAACATGAAACATCCTTAAAATAGGTTTGGTTTTAACCCTAGGCATTAAAATTCACATCATTAGTCTATATCCATCATTAAGCGATGATTGGATTTGAGGTAACGTTGAACCACATTAAGATTATGAAGGGAATCTAATGAAAGGTACAACTTGATTGATTGATACTTACTGACACTCCCATGACTATGATTAGCACTACAAATAATTGACAATTTTCTCAAGGCATTTTGTAGAATAGGAAAGGACAAAAAGAGAAGACGAATGCTGTTTAGCACAGTTGACATCCTGGCTCAGGAGATCATTGTTCACTGACGAGGCATTGAAAAAATAGTTACACACAAAATGGCTTCCTGCTTCACAGATGTAAATCTCATGATATACAAATATAATCGGATCATTTCAATTGAACTGCTTCTGTGAAGTGGAAAGATCTGGAATGTTCAAATTTAACAAGACTCCAGAGAGATTAGAAATTAGAACAAAGTAGTTTCTTCAAGAAGAAGCAAAGGAAAAGCAGTTAGAATGATAAGCGATTAAACCTTCCATGAAAAGAGATGACATTAATAACCACTAAACCCATTGCCAATCAAGTACCAAGATGGCACCATGAGTGAGGGATGTCTGCGAGTGGATGTTAGGCCAATGATGGAGGTCTCAGCCTGGAATAAATTCTTCTCAAAAGTATATGGGCATCACCGACAAGAAGGGAATGCTGAATAATGTTGAAAATACACAACAATAATGTATAAGTCAATACAAGTTGGACATAAACCGAGGGGCAAATCTTTGCAAGCTGATCACAGCAGATTCTCTCATTCCATCTGTTATAATCATTCTGCTCTTATTAAATCCCAATTCCAAGCCCATCAGAATCACTAAGAATATTCTCAGAAATCTACTTCCTGGTCTGACGACCATCCAACCATTAATCTGCTACACTATATTCTGCTGGTTAGGTTGAGTTGTTCTCTAATCTTGGCAATTTACTTGCAAACGTTTCATCACCATATGAGGAGACATCATCAGTGCGCTGTTACTTGTGGCGTGTTCTCTGTATGCTTGGCCTTAATGTACTTACAAATCAGGTGACTGGTCATCATTTCTGAAACTGTAGGGAGGAAATCTCATCACTGATTGGCTGCATTGCAAACTCTGTGCGCTGTCGTCTAAAATTTTGCCTGCATTGGCTCATAAATGGGATTGAGATCTGCATGTTTGCGTAAAACCATGCTTCAAGGAGTTCTTTTGTATCCCACATATTTGCTTGTGCCATGACTTTCACTGATACCCAGTTGAATTGGCGCCCTTCTTGATCTTCATGGGTAGAGACTAGGGAGAGTTGGCCACTTTACAGCCAGTTGAAATGATGACCAAGATCAACCACCCGAGCTACACACTTTCCAAATTATTTCCAACTATATTCTCCATTCTTTTTACTACCTCAATGTATGGCATGACCTGCCTGGGTAACAGGCAAACCAAAGATTCTCCACTATATCCTGCTACATGTGACAATACACCAGTTCTAATTCTAGTTCTGTATTGCATACCATTCTAGTCTCTTTTGTTTATTTACTGAGACAGAGAGTGGAACAGGTCCTTCTAATCCTTCGAGCTGCACTGCCCAGCAATCCTCCATTTAATCCTAGCCGAATCACAGGACAATTTACAATGACCAATTAACCCACCAATCTGTACATCTTTAGAATGTGGGAGGAAACTGGCAACCCAGAGGAAACCCACATGGTCACAGGAGGAGTGTACAAACTCCCGACAGACAGCGGCAGAAATCGAACCGGGGTCGTCAGGACAGTAAAGTGTTGAGGTAACCAGTAGACTACCGTGCCATTCTGTGATAAAAGGGAGGTTCTTGGCCTACAGAGATGGTTCACAACCATAAAAAATTCAAAAGGAGGTCAAATGAAAGAGCTGATATTTGAACTGATCATAAAGATAAATGATGGGTAAAGATTAAGGCCATGTGAAGGAGAAGGCAGAAAATAGAACAGTTTAGCACAGCTGATGTTGTGCCAGCATCTTAAACTACTTCAAGATCAATCTTCCAACACCCAGGCAGTTCTTCTTTCTTCTTTTTTTTTCTTCTTCTTTTTTAGGTAGGACTATATATGGGGGGGGGGAGGGTAGACACTATCTTTTCATGTATTCATTTTGAAAATTCCATAAAAATTATATTAATAAAAAGATCAATCTAACCCTTCCCCCCAACATGGCCTTGATCTAATGAAGTATTTCAAATGCCCCTCATGTAACTGCCTCCACCACAATCTTTGCACTGACCACTCTGTGTAGAAAACCTCCCCTTGACATTTCTCTTATACAGTACAATTCTCCAAAAATCATAAAAGTATGTCCTCTCATATTAGCCATTGGCAGCCTGGGAAAAAGGCATTGGTGTCCATTCTATCTATGCCTCTTATCATTTTATACAACTCTACCATCTTCTCTCATCCTCCTGTGTTCTGAAGAGTAAAGCCGTAAAGCCTTAGCTAGCTCAGTCTTTCTTGATAAGACTTGCTCTCTAATCCACGCAGCATCCTGGAATATCTCCTTTGCTCTCTCTGTAAAGCTTCCACATCCTTCCCATAATGAGGCAACCAGAACTGAACACGGTACAGACGCGCACAAAGAATTGACAGGCCAGGAGGAGCTAAAAGGGTAGTCAAAAGATGGAATGAATATCAAAATGGAGATAAAAACCAAGGAAGCACCACCTGAAAGGCAGATTTTTAAAAAATCTACCTCCCTCCAATTCAGGAGAATGTGAGTTCAAACCCGACGACAGACACCTGAGCATAGAAATCAGAATACGCTATTGATGAGGCCGTGCTTGCAGTTACTGTGTACAGTTTTGGTCACCCTGTTATATAAAAGGTGTGGTTAAAATAGGAAAATACAAAAAGGGTTACGAGGATGTTGCCAACTAGAGGGTTTAAGTTATAGGGGGAGGTTGACCAGCCTAGGTCTTTGGAACATACCGTAGGTGAATAAAAGGCGACCTTATAGAAATGTTTAAAATTAGGAGAAGCACGAATAAGTGGATGGTAACAGGGTAGAGGGAAACCAAAACTAGGGGGAGTAGGTTTAGAGTCGGAGGGAAAATATTTAAAGGGGATCTGACAGGAATTTTTTTCCCCACAGTAGGTGGTAATTACACAGAACGAGCTTATTTATTTTTGTTGTTTCAAATTTTGTATTTGCACAATTTGTCATCTTTTGCACTTTGATTGTCCATCTTTGTGTGGGTTTTCATTAATCCTATTACATTTCGTTCTATCTACTGTAAATGCCCACAAGAAAATGAATCATAGAATAGTATATGGTGATATATATGTACTTTGATAATAAATTTGTTCTGAAATTTATAGTCCCGCCCTTTTTGGATTTTCCAATAAGTGCTGTGAGGGAGAGAGACAGGAATATTTACTTATTGTTTATTTATTGAGATACAGCATGGAGTAGGCCCTTCTGAGCCTTTGAGCTGCGCTGCACAGCCAACCACCAACTTAACTCGAGTTTAATCATGGGACAATTTGTAATGACCAATTAACCTTACAGAACATTATATATGTTGGGAGGAAACCGTTGCCAGGCAGCAATGAGAATTGAACCTGGATCTCCTGTACTGTAAAGCATTGTGCTAATCACTAGGCTACCGTGCCACCCCATGTACATGTGAATAAACTATGAAGGAGTCTTTGGAAGTCTTTAATGGATTATCCCCCTATCACTGATGTTTAAATCTCCCATGACTGTATCACCTTCTATTTAGATCCATAAAATAAATTACTTTTAATGAAAATTTCACAATCTAATTTTTTTTTCATAATCAACTTCTCATAATGAGGTGTATTTATTGCTGTCTTGGACAGATGCTTGCAAGAAGCATTTAAATAATGTAACGCTTGTAGAAGATAAAGCAATAGTCATTCGTTCTTTGGATAGCAACCATAAATAATTAATTACACAATATTCCGCTGAAATTTCTGTAATCGAATCGCTGTTCAGAACTATCAAAATTTGCTATTGGATATTATTAATGAAATGATCTGTAAATATTGCAGATGTAATTGGCAATTCAATAATCATTAATTGCTACTTCTTTTGTGACTTCATACATAGTCAATCTGTAGGCTGGCTTTTTTGACCATTTAAAGCTAGACTGAAAACAGAAATTCTGAAGAAATTGTATAGAAGGTCTGTCGTCCTGAAATTGAATCTTTAAGGAAATAACTGTTAATAGGAAACACGGAAAATGCTCAGCAAGTCAGGTAGCATCTATGTAGCGAGAAACAGGACACTACTTGGCATCCTTGGTGATCTCTAGCTCAGACAAAACTTTGCTGGAGCATAACTTGGTCATCCATCACCCAGCACCATGAGCATCACAAAGTCTTGGGCTGCAATTCCCACCAAGCCCTTGGCCAATTTCAGAATCAGAATCAAAAGCAGGTTTAATATCACCGGCATATGTGTCGTGAAATGTGTTGTCTTGTGGCGGCAGTACCGTGCAATATATAATAAGAAACTATAAATTATAAAAGGAATGTATATGTAAAATAAATTCAGTGTGCAAAAAGAGAGCAGCAGAAAAGTGAATTAGTGTACATGGGTTCATTGCCCATTCAGAAATCTGACAGTGAAGGAAACTTGCTAAGACATTGAATGTGTGTCTTCAGGCTCCCGTACCTCCTCAATGGTAGCAATGAGAAGAGGTCATGTTCTTGGTGGTGGTGTCCTTCACAACGGATGTTGTCTTTTTGAGGCATCACCTTTCGAAGGTGTCTTTGAGGCTGGGATGGCTGGTGACCATGATGGAGCTGGCCAAGTCTGCAACTGTCGGCAGCTTTTACTGATCCTGTACAGTGGACTCTCCGCACCAGATGGTGATGCAACTAGTTAGAATTCTCTTCACAGTCTGCAGCTGATAGGCTTGCTATTTAATGCAAAGCTAAGTTTCCAATCATGTCCCTTCCTTCACCATAACTGTCTCATGTCATCTCTGTGACAACCCCAGTCTCCATTCTGGCTTAGTTCTTTGGCCGTTTCAATAACACTATTGTTCCATGACCACTGCTGGACTTAACATGTTCTCCTGGTTGTCCACCTATCCACACCACTCTAAAAATTACCGCTGGTTTCATACCTCACACCACACACACCCCTGTTGCTCACCACCCTTTCACTCACTGATTGGTAAAGAGCAACTCCAGCAAAGTCTTGATCCCACAGCACAGAGAAACATCACACACAACTTGACATTTGAGGATACATTCAGATTAAATAGATAGGTATTGTACAACTTTAGTAGGGACAGGCTGAGAAGGATTTAAAGAAGAATACTTTAGCCCTGGTGTAGGAATTCCAGGAATCAATGATGGAATGAGAGAAGTTTGGGAGGGCCAGAAGACCAGAATTAAAGGAGTATCAATACCAACATCACAGAGGGTTGTGAGGTTGGAGGAGTTGATAGAGATAGAGAGTGGCTCAGAATTTACCAGTTCACTAACCCAAGGGTCTCCAAACACATGGAGGTTCCATCATAAAACTTGTAGAAACCTGATAACAATCCCTTTTCCTCCCCACAAAGACACCATGGATTGGAATTAGCCAAGAATTAGAATATTAGAGCATCAAAGAACTGCAAATACAGGAAAACTTAAATAAAACAGAAAATTCTGGGAACAAACAGAAATCCAACAGCACCTGAGAAAAAGGAAACACTGTGAAAGTTTCAGAAATTGAGAGAAGGAGTTAGTTTTTAGTTGCGGAGAGGATGGTGAGAGATAGAACAATGGGAATATCCAAATAATTCTGATGTTTATAGAATCATAGAAAAGTACAGCACAGAACCAGGCCTTCCAGCCTATCTAGTATGTTCCGAGCCATCTAAGCTGCCTACTCCCATCAACCTGCATCAGGATCGTAGCCCTCCAAACCCCTACCACCCATGTACCTACCCAAGCTTCTCTTAATCATTGAAATTGAGCTTGTGTGCACCTCTTGTGCTGGCAGCTTGGTCCACACTCTCACGACCTACTGAGTGAAGAAGCTTCCCCTCATGTTCCCCTTAAACTTATCACCTTTCACCCTTAACCCATGACCTCTGGTTGTAGTCCCACCCTATCTCAGTGGGAAAAGCCTGCAGTCCAGTTAATGAAG
Source organism: Mobula hypostoma (assembly GCF_963921235.1). Lineage (NCBI taxonomy): Eukaryota > Metazoa > Chordata > Chondrichthyes > Myliobatiformes > Myliobatidae > Mobula > Mobula hypostoma. The sequence continues at coordinate 61,222,840 of NC_086116.1, read as the reverse complement.
AGAGACAAAGAGATAACAGAGGACCTGTCAAGGTGTAAGTGTACAGTAGGTCAGAGGTAAAAGCAAGGTACTGGAAATACTCAGCAGATCAGGGCAGAGCTGGCTGACTCTGATACAAAAAAAAAGTTATTTAAAACTGCTGAATTTGATAATGATTCTCAAACACTGTCATCTCCCCTATTAAGGATTGGTCAATGATTAGAAATCTTTAATGATAAGCATATCACTTTGGAGGTAGAAGGGTCATTATAAGACCTCAGAACAATAACCCCATCTATCAGGCATCCCATCCATTGGCCACCGAGGCACGGATTGACAGAAGAACTGAAGACCAAATTTACCACGCGCCTGGCTTCAAATGCCAAAAGGCAAAGTGAGGGTTGAGCAGTAAAATAAAACTTGAACAGCCCTCCAAGGACAGTACAGATGGATTCACTGGTTGCCCCCGAATCTGGCAGCTATGGAATTAAGCCCCCTCCAGGTACTCAAGTAAAATAATGGAGATTAATGCCACAGACCAGATAGGAATACAGCACACTCAGAACAGCTGACTTTGGGAAAAGATATTGAACTGAGCTCCCTCCTGATACCTCAGGTGGCTGTAACAAATCTCAGAATATGATTTCAAAAAAGAGCACAGTAGGTTTTCTACATATCTTGGCCAATAAACTCTGTTTTTGACCCACATCAACTCCCAGTTCAGTAACCTTTAAAATACTCAATCTCGTTTCCAAATTCTTCCATGGTTCTAAAGCACAAGAGATTCTGCAGATACTGGAAACCCAGAGCAACATGCAAAATACTGGAGGAACTTAGAAGGACAGGCAGCATCCATGGAGATGGATAAACTGTTGACGTTTATCCTGAGATGTTTTAGGGCTGGAGGACTTGAGCACTGGAACCCATGGAGCAGATGACATGCAGCCATGGAACATCAGCTGCCTGTCTCTGAGTCCAGGCCTTGGGCCTTCCACAGAATGGCTTGCTTCAGGTTTATCACTGTGAGCGAGGGCAGTGCAGAATCTCTCCTCGCGGAGGTAAACTGGCTGTGCTAACTGCTCACAGCCAGAACGGACAATCCAGAAAGACCAGCTGTCAAAGCTGACAATTTCATTGAATGCTTGTGAGTAATTTTCACAGCCAATAAAGATTAACTTCATTAAAGATTAGCTTTAGTGTCACATGCACTTCGAAAAATCAAAACTTATAGTGAAATGCATCATTTGCATCAAATCAAATCAGCAAGGGTTCTGCTGGGCAGCCCGCAAGTATTGCCATGATTCCAACACTAACATTGTATGCCCACAACTAACCCTAACTCTTTGGAATGTGGGAGGAAGCCAGAGCACCCGGAGGAAACCCATGTCATTACACGGGCAACGTACAAAATCCTTTACATCCAGCGGCGAGAACTGAACCGTTTGTAGATCACAGGCGATTGCGCTAACCCCTATGCTACCCCTATGAATAATGAAAATTACAAATAAATTTAAAACATTAAAGAGTGAAAACATTTAGAAGTCAAAAGGCTAAAAGTGCAGATGTACACACTAAAAGACAACTATAAACATTTCAATAAATAATATAAAATCAATTCCAAACTTTACTTGACTTTCTCCTAGCAGTCAATTTCTCCCACCGTATTTAGAGAACCATTTACAGCATGGAACTGGCCCCTCAACCCATTGAATCCACACAAACCGTCAATCACTCATTATCCTCCCCACATTCCCATCACATCCTCCTACTCACCGGGGCAATGTTGAACAGCCAGTTAATTTTCCCAGCCACATGTCTTTTGGAGGAAAGCAGAGTGCCCAGAAGCCTGTGCAGTCATGGGGGAAGTGCAAATTCTACCCAGGATTGAACCTTGATCACTGGAGCTTTCATTGGTGTGGGTTTCCCAAAATGAGAAATCTGTGGATGCTTACACTGCCATCATAAGTCCACCAGGAACCTACCAGCGTATTACTGATGCCTGAAGGTTGGAATTCTGCTGAGCAGAAACTGTTCTACCAGTTCCACTCAGGAATCGGCCGATTGCTGCCACATCCACCAGGAAATCACTTGTGCTCCCCGAGGCTTGCTACCCGCAGGTCAGTATTGAATTTTGCTGCACAATGCCCTCATTTCATATTGAAGGTGCTGTATAATTTCTGCAGGCCATTAGAAATGCTTCCACTGCAGTTATCCTGATCCACTTAAACCTCGATTCATGCTGTACCGCTGCCCACTATATGAAAAGAAAATGCTTACACCTAATCTATTGATAATGATTCCTAATTGATGACTTAAGTCACTAACTGACTTTGTCCTAGCCTGGTATTGTGTTTTCCCTCCTGACTCATTGATTATGTAATTACTTTCCCTTACCTCATTGACTATGTAATTATCATCCCTTACTACTTCGATTGTGTCATTTGCTGGCTTTATGCAGGACAGATGAACCATGCAATTGGATTTCCACAGTGAATTGTATTGAATGTATTGGATGGAAAAAGAGTTAAACTCATTACTGCAGTTGAGGATGCAAGTGTTGGTTAAAGGGCCTATTTATCCCGTAGGGTGGCATGGCCAGTTGTCTCAGAGGGAATAGGCAACCATCACCACCACCAATGGCAAGTTATCAACAATGCCAGCATAGACAGCCACCAGTGTCAGTACCACCATCTTGACCATGCCCACCACGCCTGTTGCTACGTAGGTAACAGGCCCTCCCTTCTGGTTCAAAGTGGAAAAGTTTCTGAAACATGAGAAAATCTACAGGTGCTGGAAATCCAAACCAACACACACAAAATGCTGGAGGAACTCAGCAGGTCAGGTAGCATCTATGGATAAGAGTAAACAGTCGATGTTTCAGGCCAACACCCTTCATCAGGACCGGCCTTGGCCCAGAATGTTGTCTGTTGTGTGATACTCAAGGGTTCTTATGGCAATGACATCAGTGATCTCCAAGCGTAGCGTTGATCAGTGACTCAATAATCTTTCTCCCAGGGCTTGGGAATTAGATACCAGAGGACACACGTTTAAGGTGAAGGCAGAAAGATGGGTGAGAAACTTGAAGGGGTCACATTTGACCTAGAGAGCGGTGATTTAAAAGACACTTGGACAAATGCATGGACAGGGAAGGCTTAGAAGCATGTAATGTCCTGGTTAATATTTCTACCGTTATGCTGTGAGGTATTTTATTTTGCTGGTGAATGCAGAAGGCCAGGCAACATCTCTAGGAAGAGGTACAGTCGACGTTTCGGGCCGAGACCCTTCGTCAGGACTAACTGAAAGAAGAGTTAGTAAGAGATTTGAAAGTGGGAGGGGGAGGGGGAGATCCAAAATGATAGGGGAAGACAGGAGGGGGAGGGATGGAGCCAAGAGCTGGACAGGTGATTGGCAAAGGGGATATGACAGGATCATGGGACATGAGGTCCGGGGAGAAAAACAAGGGGGGGGGGATCCCAGAAGATGGGCAAGGGGTATAGTCAGAGAGACAGAGGGAGAAAAAGGAGAGTGAGAGAAAGAATGTGTGTATATAAATAAATAACGGATGAGGTATGAGGGGGAGGTGGGGCATTAGCGGAAGTTTGAGAAGTCAATGTCCATGCCATCAGGTTGGAAGCTACCCAGACGGAATATAACGTGTTGTTCCTCCAACCTGAGTGTGGCTTCATATAATAGTAGAGGAGACCGTGGATAGACATATCAGAATGGAAATGGGACGTGGAATTAAAATGTGTGGCCACTGGGAGATTCCGCTTTCTCTGGTGGACAGAGCGTAGGTGTTCAGCGAAACAATCTCCCAGTCCGCGTCGGGTCTCGCCAATATATAGAAGGCTGCATTAGGAGCACCGGACACAGTATATCACCCCAGCCGACTCACAGGTGAAATGTCGCCTCACCTGGAAGGACTGTCTGGGGGCCTGAATGGTGGTAAGGGAGGAAGTGTAAAGGCATGTGTAGCACTTGTTCCACTTACAAGGATAAGTGCCAGGAGGGAGATCGGTGGGGAGGGATGGGGGGGGACGAATGGACAAGGGAGTTGCGTAGGGAGCGATCCCTGCGGAAAGCGGGGGGGTGGGGGGGGAGGGAGAGATGTGCTTAGTGGTGGGATCCCGTTGGAGGTGGCGGAAGTTACGGAGAATTATATGTTGGACCCGGAGGCTGGTGGGGTGGTAGGTGAGGACCAGGGGAACCCTATTCCTAGTGGGGTGGCGGGAGGATGGAGTGAGAGCAGATGTGCGTGAAATGGGGGAGATGTGTTTGAGAGCAGAGTTGATGGTGGAGGAAGGGAAGCCCCTTTCTTTAAAAAAGGAGGACACCTCCCTCGTCCTGGAATGAAAAGCCTCATCCTGAGAGCAGATGCGGCAGAGACGGAGGAATTGCGAGAAGGGGGTGGCACTTTCGCAAGAGACAGGGTGAGAAGAGGAATAGTCCAGATAGCTGTGAGAGTCAGTAGGCTTATAGTAGACATCAGTAGATAAGCTGTCTCCAGAGAAAGAGACAGAAAGATCTAGAAAGGGGAGGGAGATGTCGGAAATGGACCAGGTAAACTTGAGGGCAGGGTGAAAATTGGAGGCAAAGTTAATGAAGTCAACGAGCTCAGCATGCATGCAGGAAGCAGCGCCAATACAGTCGTCAATGTAGCAAAGGAAAAGTGGGGGACAGATACCAGAATAGGTTTGGAACATAGATCGTATAGTCCTTCCAGATGAGGTGACACTTCACCTGTGAGTCGGCTGGGGTGATATACTGCGTCTGGTGCTCCCGATGCAGCCTTCTATATATTGGTGAGACCCGACACAGACTGGGAGATCATTTTGCTGAACACCTACGCTCTGTCCGCCAGAGAAAGCAGGATCTCCCAATGGCCACACATTTTAATTCCATGTCCCATTCCCATTCTGATAGGTCTACCCACAGCCTCCTCTACTGTCAAGATGAAGCCACACTCAGGTTGGAGGAAGAACACCTTATATTCCGTCTGGGTAGCCTCCAACCTGATGGCATGAACATTGATTTCTCAAACTTCCACTAATGCCCCACCTCCCCCTCGTACTCCATCTGTTATTTATTTATTTATATACACACATTCTTTTTCGCTCTCTCCTTTTTCTCCCTCTTTCCCTCTCACAATATCCCTTGCCCATCCTCTGGGTTCCCCCCCCCCCGCCTTTCCTTCTCCCTGGGCCTCCTGTCCCATGATCCTCTCATATCCCTTTTGCCAATCACCTGTCCAGCTCTTGGCTCCATCTCTCCCCCTCCTGTCTTCTCCCATCATTTCGGATCTCCTCCTCCCCCTCTCAAATCTCTTACTAACTCTTCCTTCAGTTAGTCCTGACGAAGGGTCTCAGCCCAAAACGTCCACTGTAACCCTTCCTACAGATGCTGCTTGGCCTGCTGCGTTCACCAGCAACTTTGATGTGTGTTGCTTGAATTTTCAGCATCTGCAGAATTCCTGTTGTTTGCCCTTCCTAGAGATGCTGCCTGGCCTGCTGCATTCACCAGCAACTTTTATGTGTGTTGCTTAAAATTCCAGCATCTGTAGATTTCCTCGTGTTTAGGTATTTTATTTTAGCAGTTTTCTGTAAAAGCAGTGTATCCTGTTGGTAGAGTGTTTTACAAATAGATTGGGGGTCCTGATATCACAAAATTTATTTGAATACTGTGTTATTAATAAGTTCCAAAGTCATGACGACATGACTATTTTTGGTGGTAGAGGAGAATGTAGTGCCCTGGTTAAGATTCCTACTGCTATTCTATGAGGTATTTTATTTTAGCAGTTTTCTGTAAAAGCAGTGTGTCCTGCTGGTAGAGTGTTTTTGTTTCGGCTAAAGATAGGGAGACATGTTGTTCAATGTAGGGATGTTGTGTCAGCCAATCAGGATGGTGGGATGGAGAGCAGGTTCTAGAGGGAGCTGGGTGGAGAGAGATTTCTGACGGACAGTGGTAGGGTTAGTGGTCTTTTTGCAGGAGATGCAGAGAGGAGCCGATCGAGGAAGACACCTGGATGATCCTATCCAAAGGGAAGATGCTTAATGCAAGGGGTGCTTCGTGAGATGAAGGAGTCTGAGAAGGGGAGTCCTACCTGTGACTGGTGATAACAATTCAGCACCGTGTGTAAAGGGGTACAGCGACCACTTAGACATGACATGAGCTCCAATGTTTGTGTGCATGTTTAGACTGCTTTTATTGTAATGGGTCCTTTTCACACCTTATTAACTGTTAAATTTGAAAATTTGGTAAATATACTTTCTTTATAATTTTATGCTGGTATACGATCTATCATTTCTGGGCTACCGATAACTGTATATGGGCAGTATCTACACAACATTTACTACAACCTTTGTTCCTTAATTGGCACATCCTAACTTTCCTATTTGTTTGAACCCCAAACCATATCGACTCTAGACGTACGTTGTTCATGAAAGGTGGCCCAGAGTCATATGGTTGTTTAACAGAGTTAGATAATGAACCAAGTTTGTCCACAAGCTCCAGTGAGAGAGTTACAGGGATATGGGACAAATGTGGGGAGTGGCATCTTGGTTAGCATGGACAATTTGGGCCAAATAGCATGCCTCTGTGATATATGACTCAGTGATATCTGGGCCCCACTTGCTCCACTGCCTCATCTTTCTGTTTTGACTCTGCAAATAAGAAAGTGATGCTTCAGAGAGATGACACATAGTTTGGTTGTCCCTCTCCCCCCCACCCCCAACTCAGGAACTTTTGCCCAAAGTTTTCCTGTGATCTCTCACCCAATGTCCCTTTAGTGATCTCTAACTCAGTGTCCCTGAGTAATCTCCCAGCCTAAACTTCCAGTACCCTCTGCACCACTGTCTCTTGCTCCAGTGGTCTCTCTCCTGTTTCTCCCATCCTGATGGCCTCTGGCCCATTTGAGGCAGGGACATCAACAACATTTAACATACACTTGGACAGGAAAGGTTGAGAGATATGGGTCAAACACGGGTTATGTTTTTCCATGTTGGACCCGCTTATCCATGGTCAGAATGGGCCCCCACCTTGGCTGACGTAGGGCCTGCTTCTATGCTGCATGTCTCTATGGCTCATTGGATGATAGATGTAGCATTAGAGAGCTGACAGGAACATGTGGACAGAGGGCTACTCATGCAACACACCTGATATCCAGCCCAAAATGAAGTCCATCTAAGCTTCACTTAATACACAGATCATGTGGCACACCAACCTGCTTCCACAGCTTCTCTAAAACATTAGCCACTATCTAGCCCAGTTAATAAAAGGCTGACCTGATACAGTGGCCAATATACAAACCACCTTGTAGAAAGACTACCTGATGCACACCACATTCACTGTGCAGTCTGGTAAGACCCAACCAATGAACAACTCACCCTGGCTCATTTCTCAATTTCACAGCCAATTCCACTGTTTATCCTATACAAGTTTCAAAAGCATGTCAGATGACGTATGGAATGAGTGTTCCCTGTCCCAGTGCACCTCACTAACCCCTTTACTTCCCTTCTCAACCACCTATTTCTTCCTTGACTCCACTCATCTTGCCAATGAACTAAACTCCTCACTATCCCAGCTCCTGCGTAGTGCATCTTGTTATACTAGGTACACCTCGTTTTCTGGGGCAGCACGGTTAGCACAGTACAGGTGATCTGGGTTCAATTCCCAACGCTGCCTGTAAAGAGTTTGTACATTCTCCCTGTGACCTCCGGGTACTCCGGTTTCCTCTCAGTCCAAAGAAGTAGAGGGTGGTAGGTTAACTGGTCATTGTAAATAGTCCCATGATTAGGCTAGCATTAACTTGGCAGGTTGCTGGGAGCTGTGGGTCAAAGGGCCAACTCCACACTGTATCTCAAAAAAAAATCTCTCACATTTCCTATTGAGCTGACAGAGAGAGAGAAATCAATCCACACAAATAACAATTGACAATTAATCTATCTAAATTTTGCATGATAAATTCCTGTTAGCGTCGCTCATTGTTAACCATCTGCTCCTCATTCTTTTGACAGCCCTGCTAAATGTCTCATTTTAATGGTCTGTTGACCAACACCTCGAGCGAAGCTTCCTAATGGCAGTGCGGTGAGATTATTCTTCCAGGCGTAAAGTCCCATGGGCATTGATTGTTGTGCACAGCACACTCAGAATTCATGATTGGGAGGGGTGGTCTGGGATGGATGGGCAGTAAGGCTGGACAGGCAAACCTCAGGGCTGAACTTAGGTGAGATGTCACTTCGCTCAGTCACCTTCCCTTAACATGACAAATCCAAAGTTCAAAATAAGGTTTCCCCCTCACTTAGCACACTTTCACCTTGACATCACAGTCATGAGACCTAACAGGCACCTAAGTACATTGTCCAGGGTAACTTCTCCATATCTTCTCAGGAGAACATGCTATGTTGTTCAGACCAGCAGGGTGGGTTGGGCAGAAGTGTTGGGCAGTACGTGATATGTTCCTATTCAGAGTGCAGCACTGCTGGTTCCCCTGGCCAGATGGAGGTCTCAGACTGTCCACTTCCCTGCCTGACCCACTGAGTTGCTCCAGCAGCTTCCCGGCCAAAATTTACTCTTCAACCATCGTCACCAAATAAAGATGAACCACGGACTTTCATAAAACTTAAAACAGCACATCCCAGGAACGGGCCTTTTGCTGACCATGATGGCAATCTAACTCATGCCATTGGCCAGCACGTGGTCCATATCCCTTTATCCTTGCCTGTGCACATACCGAGCTGAATGCTTCTTAAAGGTTGTTATTTTGTCTGCTTATACCACCTCCCTGACAGTAGAATACCGTCCAGCCTTCTGTTTAAAACACTCACCTCATAAATCTCCTTTAAAATTTCCCCGTCACCCTGACCCTAAGTTTCCTAGTATTTGAGGTTTCCTTTCCTTGAAAATTATTCTGACCATTTAACCTAACCGTGTTTTATGCCATAAACCCTATCATTAACCGAGGGCTCCAGGTTGGGACCCCAGATGCCCCTCCAAACTTCATATAATTATATCACCCCTCAGCCTCCGACAATCCAGAGGAAACAACCTGAGTTTCCCAACCTCTCTTATAGCTACACAGAGAAAGATGCTGCATACCACATCGCTTTACAACTCAAAATATTAGTTCCAATTAATTAGATTTAGATTCTTTAACAGCCAGTGCAAGTTTAAACTCCTCTCTGGATCCACTAAGGCAATCACTACACTGCTGTACTCTTGATTTATTACTTGGTAATTCACCATACTCTCTGCGCCTTCCCACTTACGTCTCCCACTGACAGCGGTGACGAATTAACTGACTCAGGAGGACGTGAGCTCTCACTTCCCCTAATACAGACAGGTGTTCCGCTCTTTTGATTCCAGTGCACCGCACAACCTGACATCACCATGGGACCCTGTGACATAAAGTCAGTACTAAACTGGTGCTGGACTAGATAAAGCTGCTCCTGGTCACTTGCCAGGAAAGTGGAGAGCGCTCCGAGTGTCCGGTTAACATTCACTCCTTGCTCATAGCCCATAGCGTTTCTGCTGGTCATCCTTCAAGCTGTGGCGGGCCAGCTCCTGGGCCAGAAAGTTGCACTTGCAAGACACAATCCAAAGCCGAGAAACTGACTTGAGACTTCAGAGCTGTCCCAAGGAAACGCTGCACTTTGTGGGGAGGTCACCATTAGACACGACATAAACTGTGAGCCAGTCTGAGTCTAACTGTGGAGTTGTCCTCTGTGATGCTACCTCTCAGTCAGCATCACAAGGAGAAAATATCCGGTCATCAGCACAATGTGGGCTCTGCTGTACGTAAATTTGATTGCCATGCTTTGGACATCACCATTGCTGGGCAGAGGGGCTCAAAGGCAATATTCCATACTGTTTCTCAATAAATACACACATACACATGGACTACAAATGAACTATAAATATCCTGAGAATGTGAAAGTAAATCTCTCTTTTCATACCATGGGATCTCGCTGTGTAAAAAATAACTCCCATGTTAGCCACACAGGTCACTTTTATATTCAGTGATATGTTTTGGTGCTGATAAGGACCCATAAAGATGCTAGAATTTTGTTTGTCTTCTGTTAAAAAGTAACAGCTTTGATCATCAAGAAACCCTGAATCCACTACTGTGGAGCTGTACATGAGAACATCGACAATTCCTTCCCTCCACAGCTGCTGCTCAACTCACTGACTTCCTCCAGTACCTACTTTCTTGCTGTAAGATCACAACACTTGCATGAAAAAATGGAGGCCAAATTGTCCTCTGCCACTCCAGTAACGAGTTGATCAGATATCCTGTTTTGGTAACGTATTACAGAATAAACATTGACCAGAACACTACGTGTTGAACAATTAAGAGTGTTAACTGGCAATGTTGTGTCAGCCAATGAACAGGAGGCCTGGAATGCACATGACCTACGACCACTGCTTACTGTACACTACTGGCAAACACTTAATTTACCTGGAGATTCGGCATGACATCTAAAACTTGGATAAACTTTTGTAGATGTGTGCTGGACAGTATATTGACTGGCTGCATCATAGCCTGGTATGGAAACACCAATGCCTTTGAACAGAAAATCCTACAAAAAGTAGTGCATACAGTTCCAGGTCCAGGAACAGTTTCTACTCCTCAACCATCAGGCTCTTGAACCAAATGAGACAACTTCACTTGCCCCACCACTGAAATATTCCCGCAACCAATGGACTCACTTTCAAGGACTCTTCATCTTACGTTCCTGATTTTTATTGTTTATTTATTTATTATCATTTTTTCTTTCTTTTTGTATTTGCAGAGTTTGTTGTCTTTTGCACTCTGGTTGAATGCTATAAGTTGGGGAGATTTTAATTGATACTATTATGATTACTATTTTACAGATTTATTGAGTATGCCAATAAGAAAATGAATCTGAGGGCTGTAGTTTGTAATAATTATGTACTTTGATAATAAATTTACTTTCAACTTTAAACTTTAAAGAGCAGAGGAATCAGATACTGTCTCCCAGCAAAAGCAGGATAACTTCTCCAAAAACTGCAGCGGGAAGGATAAATACATACTAATTATGGACATGATCTCAGTCTCAACCATTCATGTTAATGACATCAAACTAATTAAGCTTAAGATTTATCTAACGACCTTCACTCCACCTGAGTGTAATGTTTTTATTGTCTGTAATTTTGAACAAAGCTTTGGTATCTTTTATGTCTATATCAATTAGAATCAGGTTTAATATCACTGGCACATGTCATGAAATTTGTTTTATAGGCGGCAGCAGCATACCTCCTGTACCTCCTCCTTGGCAGCAATGAAAAGAAGTTACGTTCTGGGTGATGGGGGTTCTGATTGATGGATGGCGCCTTTTTAAGGCATTGCCTTTTGACAGTATCCTCGATGCTGGAGAGGCTAGTGTCCATGATGGAGCTGGCTGAGTTTGCAGCTTTTTCTGATCCTGTGCAGTGGCCCCTCCATACCAGACGGTGATGTGAACAGTTTGAAAACTCTCTGCTGGTACATCCGAGAGGGACTCAGTTTTATGTTTCTAACAACTTTAACAGCGTGGAACTCCCTCAGAATTCCACCTGAAGCTGCTGGAATGGGGCTCAAACCTACGACGTTTGACTCAGAGCAAACAGTGTTGACTCTGAACCACAGTGTGAACGAAAAACCCTAGATACTAGAGCCAGTGGCCACACGTTTTAATTCCACATCCCATTCCCATTCTGATACGTCTATCCACGGCCTCCTCTACTGTCAAGATGAAGCCACACTCAGGTTGGAGGAACAACACCTTATATTCCGTCTGGGTAGCCTCCAACCTGATGGCATGAACATTGATTTCTCTAACTTCCGTCTATGCCCCTCCTCCCCTTCTTACCCCATCCCTTATTTATTATTATCCCCCACCCTTTTTTTCTGTCTGTCCCTCTCACAATCACTTCTTGCCTGCTCTCCATCTTCCTCTGGGCTCCCCTCCCCCTTTCTTTCTCCCTAGGCCTCCTGTACCATGATCCTCTCCCTTCTCCAGCTCTGTATCTCTTTTGCCAATCAACTGTCCAGCTCTTGGCTCCATCCCTCCCCCTCCTGTCTTCTCCTATCATTTCGGATCTCCCCCTCCCCCTCCCACTTTCAAATCTCTTACTAGCTCTTCTTTTAGTTAGTCCTGACGAAGGGTCTCGGCCCGAAACATCGACTGTACTTCTTCCTATAGATGCTGCCTGGCCTGCTGCGTTCCACCAGCATTTTGTGTGTGTTGCGAAAGCCTGTAAATTCCTGGTTTGAATTGAGCATATTCATCCAGAGATCATTCAACATTGATTTTCCAATGAAAAGCCAGACAGCTTTTTTAAAATCTAATTTAATCATAAATTTGTTGAAAATGCAATTTTATTGACACCAAGACATTTCTCCATTTAGTATGTCTATCCACGGCTACACACATTTTCTATTTAATTACTTTAATATTTATTTGCATGCCTCTGTATTTTTAATGTAATCCTGGCTGGCATTCAGAACACATCACCAAGTCTGAAAATCTAACCAGTCAGATAATTTAAAATGTAATTAAAATATTGACAGAGAGAAATGCCTGAAAATTAATATTATTTTTCCCATTAAAGGTGCTGACTCGGTAAATGGCTTTGAGAAACTGCAGCAGTTTGAATTAATCTGGTTTCAGCAGATGCAAAGTAAAGACAAGAGAAGTTGAGTTAGAGTTCCTTCTCTGATCCACTGCTGTAGCACCCACCTAACCACAGGAGACCCCACAACCACTCATGGAATTCACATGCAAATCAAATTGCTGACCTCTTATGCTAATCAAAAATCTGCAGATGCTACAAATCTGAATTAAAAACCGAAAGTGCAGGAAATACTCGGAAGGTCGTGCTGCAGCTATGGAGCTAAGAAGAAAGTTCATGTTTCCAAAGATGCTGCCTGACATGCTGTGAGTATCCAACATTTTCTGTTTTTGCTTATTATTTATACTAGTTTTGAGAAGGTCACTCCTAACCTCCCAGAGCCCTCAGGATGAGTTACTGATGGTCTAGTACGGCAGTTCAAATATGCAGGAATGAAAGTAGTAAAAGATTTTGAATTTAATTTCTTAAAAGTTGAATGTGGAACAGAGAACTATGGCAAAATTCAACTACAAAATAGCTAAGTATATTGTAGTAGACATTTTCAAGCGAGAGGTTGGTGAAATGGGGCTGAACAGCCTCACGTTCAGGAGGTAGACCCCTCCTACCACCACCAAAGTTCAAGCACCATTCATCAGAGCTGCTAGACAGAGACCAACAGAGATACACACAGCAAAATAATCCCATTGTAAAACGCACAACTTATTGATCAGTGCAGAAGTCAGCTGAACTGACAAACCTAAATTCCAGGAGCAATTGATTTTCCTGTTAGGTTAAACAGAAGCTATTGCTCTGAATGTTGAGCCATTCTAACAAGCAATGCACCTCCAGGTAGCAATTTCCTTTCCACTTACTTTAATGGGTGCAATTCATTTGAGTACTATTTGCTCAAAAGACATTTCAGTTTACAGCTATAGTTTCAACAAAGCTTTCAAATCATGATGGCCTGCCGGTGAAAGTTATGAGCTGGAAGGGCATGATACCTGACAACAACGACTGAACTAGAGTCTGGGACTTGTCTTTATCATGCGTCTGAGGAATAAACAGGCATCAGAGCTTGCATCAAATGAGCTGACAGAGCAAGTGGTTGAGGCAGGTATAACAACATTTAAAAGTCGTTTGGATCAGCACGTGAATAGGAGGGGTCTATGGACCAACCACAGGCAAATGGGACCAGCATGGTGGGGATCGGTATGGATGAGTTAGGCAAAGGGCCTGTTCCTGCACTGTAGGATCTAGAATAAAGAATGCAAGTGACAAGAGGTCGGCAGCATTTTGTTTTGGAAAGGGCCACTTCTTTCCTTTAGGAATACAAGAAAATTGAAGTGAGGTAAACCCCAGCTCTCTGGTTAGAGGGATATTTGGACCAGGGTATGTACACATAGAGTTACACAGCATGGAAAAAACGTCCTCTCAACCCAACTCATCCGTTACAACCAAGCTTCCTGAGCTAGTTCCCTTTGCCTACATTTGGCCCATAGCCTTCAAAACCTTTTCCATTCATGGACTTGTCGAAATGTCTTATAAATACCATAACCTGCTTCAACCATTTCCTCTGGCACCACTTTCTGTATATCCACCCCATTCTGTCTCTCAGGCACCTGATTAAATCTTTCACCTCTCACTTAAAACACTGTTACTGCCTGCCTTATCTATGTCCCTCATGATTTTGTAAGTTCACACCTCCTTCACTCCAAGGAAAACAATTTTGCCTATTTTTAAATTCAGTGAAGACTCGTCCCTCCAGTGGGTTTACATTACATATTCCTCTAGCTACATTTAGAATGGTAATTTCCAATATAAACTTGTTATGTTGTGATTACAGTACATTTTCTCATTCCTATTCATATGCTCTCCTTCCAATAAAGTGGGCTATAGTTACAACTTGCTGTTACTCTGGCAGCTTCAAACATCACTGCGGGCACAGGAATACAGCAGAGTAAGGTGTAGTATATAACAGCATAAGATATAGGAACAGAATTAGGCCATTCATCCCATCAAGACTGTCCTGCCATTCAATTACAGGAGATATTTTTTTCAAATCCATTCCCCTGCTTTCTCCTGGTGACCTTTAACCCTCATGGAACAACTTGATGGGCCTAATGGTCTAATTTTGCCCTTACGGTCTCTGGTCTAACCAATCAGAAACCTATCAATCTCTGCCTTAAATATACCCAGTGACTTGCCTTCCACAGATTTGGCACCCTCTTGAAATTTCAAAAATGATGTCCCTTCTTCAGAGACTGTGCAACATAGAAAATAAGCACATCGAACGGTACAGTACAGCACAGGTCCTTTGATCTCAACGTGCCGAGCTTTTAACCTGCTCTAAGATCCTTATCTCCCACAAATCCCTGCATTTTTCTATCAGCCATGTACCTAAGAGTTTCTTAAATGTGCAAAAGTTTTTTTTTATATATATATATATAGAGAGAGAGCTAAGATGCCAAAGACTTTTACACAGTACTGTATTTGTCAACATGGAGCGGAGAGCAAAGAGCGAGTTTGTAAATTTGGCAGGAGCAAAGGATGTTGGGAATGGCAAGGGTGGAGTGCCGTGGGAGGGATGTGGGACAGGTGTGCTGGGGCAGAGGGTAACACGGACGCAGACACTCCAACCCTGAGACACCAGGCAACGTCTTCTGATTCCAAACAATTGGTTTATTGATCTTTACAGAATGTCTCTCTAATGCTTCCTGTCCTCTTTCCTCTCCTTTCCCAACCATGATTCCCCTCTCTCTGCCACCTTCCCACCCTCAGTCCACAACAGCGACTCATATCAGAATCAGATCATCACTCACCTATGTCATGAAATTAGGTTTTTTTTTGCAGCAGTAGAGTGCAATACATAAAATTATATACGTGCCTAAAACTTTTGCACAGCACAGTATCGGCCTCTACTATCACCCTGGCGGTGTGTTGCATACACCCACCACACTCTGTGTGAAAAAACCTTACCTCTGATACCCCCCTTATACTTCTGTCCAATCAACTTTAAGTCATGCCTCTCAGATTAACCATTTCTGCCCTGGGGAAAATTCTCTGGCTGTCCACTGAATCTAAACTGCATCAGCTTGTACACCTCAGTCAAGTCACCATAAGGTTGAGGAAAAAGGGGAAAATATCAAGACTCTTGAGTATAGAATGGGCAGTGTGATGAGGAGAAAGCAAAAATATCATGGATGAAACAAATATCTAACGAGGATGTCACGGACAGAGCAAACACAAAAAGAGAAATAATGTATGAGATCATGAAAAGGCAATGCAACTTCATTGGACATGTGATTAGGAAAGAGGAGTTAGAATGCACAGTAATTATGGGAAAGATTGAAGGGAAGAAAGCAAGAGGAAGGCAAAGACAAATGATGATGGAGACAACAGCCAGAGAACTGGAAATGAATACCAATGAATTGATCCACTTGACCCAAAACAGGAGTGTGTGGGCCACAGCAGTCAAAGCTCAAACTGGGCACGGCACCTGATGATGATGATGATGATGATGATGATGAATGATGATGGTGATGATGATGATGATGATGGTGATGATGATGATGATGATGATGATGATGATGATGATGATGATGATGGTGATGATGATGATGATGATGATGATGGTGATGATGATGATGATGAACATGCACTATTGCAAAAGGAGACACAGGAGCAAGAGGCTGAAAGGCATATTTCTGTACTGTACTGTGAGGTTCAAAGGTACGCTGTGTCTGACCCTTAACACAGAAAATCACACCTGAGGTTTGGAAAATGTCATTCTGGCAGCAGTCCCGTCACCCTGATTGCCTCCATTAACACTAATCAAGTGGGATGAGCCTCTGGAATTTTCAGTATTAGTGGTATCATAGTGAATTTCATTCTAGCAGAAAACTCGAGAGCTGTTCCCACCATTGTCCAAGTGAGTATACTGTTTCCTCACCATTCCACCTCTTACCTTCATCTGTCAGGATTTGGGGCACCTCCCTCTCCGCCGGAGAAATGCACTTGACAATATTCCCCATCACCAGGCCATCCATCTCTGCAAAGTCCTCGAACGTGCAGTTGACTCCTGCAGAGAGCTCAGGAACGTTATGAGCCTCCAGCACCAGCTGATGAAGGGAACAGAACAACACCAGAGGTTGGGTATGGTCACAGCAGATACCAACATGCAATTGCAGTGGACATGAATACATTCAACAGCACATTTCACTCAGCACCTCCTTTCCAACAATCCCTCCCTTATGCACATCATTAGACCATAAGACATGGGAATGGAATTAGGTCAATTGGTCCATCAAGTCTGCTCTGCCAATTCATCATGCCTGATTTTTCCCCCTCTCAATCCTGTTATTCTGCTTTCTTCCCATAACCTTTGATGCCCTTACTAATCAAGAACGTATCGATCTCCAATCCAATCCACAACCGTCTTTGGCAAGAAATTCCGTAGATTCACCACCCTCTGGCTAAAGAACTTCCACCTCATCTCCGTTCTAATGGGACATCCTTCTACTCTGGTTCATGACTTTCCCACTACTGGAAACATCCTCTCCACATCCACTTTTTCCAGGCCTTTCAATTTTCCATATGTTTCAATGAGATCCACCTTCATTTTTCTAAACTACAGCGAGTACATGCCCAGTGCTATCAAATGCTCCTCACACATTAACTTTGTCATTCCTAGGATCACACTTGTAGATATCTCCTTGTCCCTCTGTGGTGCCAGCATATCCTTTCTTTAATGTGGGCACCAAAACTTCCCACAACAATCCAATGCAGTCCGAACAATGACTTATAAAAAGTTACCACATGGAAAGTCAGATGTATTATAATTACAAAATGAAGGGATTTACAGAGGGTTGAGAGAGGAGTTGACCAGAATTGATTGGAATAGAACACTGGCAGGGTTGACAGAAGAGCAGCAATGATGGAATTTCTGGAAGCAATTTGGAAGGCACAGGATACATACACTCCAAAGAGGAAGAAGTATTCTAAAGGCAAGAAGACACAACCGTGCCTAACAAGAGAAGTCAAAGCCAACATAAAAGCCAATGAGAGGGTATATACTAGACCAACATTTTGTGGCAAGTTAGATATTGGGAAGCTTTCAAATACCAACAGAAGGCAACAAAAAAGTCTTTAAGATGGAATATACTTTATACTTGAATATGAAAGTAAGCTAGCCAATAATATTAAAGATGATACCAAAAGTTTCTTCAGAAACATAAAGTTTAAAAGAGAAGTGAGAGTGGATATCGGACCACTGGAAAACGATGCTGAAGAGGTAGTAATGGGGGACAAGGAAATGGCAAGTTAAATGAATAAATATTTTGCACCAGTCTTCACTGTGGAAAACACTAGCAGTATGGTGGAAGTTCCAGATGTCAGGGGTCATGAAGTGTGTGAAGTTAGCATTACTAGGGAGAAACTTTTTAGGAAACCGAAAGGTCAGAAGGTAGATAAATCACTTGGAAAATTACAAATTTCAAGAAGGGAAAGAAGCAGAAGAAACAAAATTATAGGCCATTTATTCTGACCTCAGTGGTTGGGAAGACGTTGGAGTCGATTATTAAAGATGTAGCTTTAGGGTACTTGAAGGCACATGATAAAACAGGCTGTAGTCAGCATGGTTTCCTCAAAGGAAAATCGTGCCTAACAAATCTGTTGGAATTCTTTGAAGAACTAATGAGCAAAATAGACAAAGGAGAATCGGTTGATGTTGTGTATTTGGATTTTCAGAAGGCCTTTGACAAGGTGCCACACATGAGGCTGCTTAACAAGCTACAAGCCCGTGGTATTACAGGAGAGATTCTAGCATGGATAAATCAGTAGCTGTCTGGCAGGAGGCAAAGTGTGGGAAATAAAGGGAACCTTTTCTGTCTGGCTGCTGGTGACTAGGGGTGTTCCACAGGGGTCTGTGTTGAGACCGATGCTTTTTACGTTATAGGTCAATGATTTGGATGACGGAATTGATGGCTTTGTTGCAAAGTTTGCAGACGATATGAAGATAGGTAGAGGAACAGATAGTTTTGAGGAAGTAGAGAGGCTACAAAATGACATACAGATTAGAAGAATGGGCAGAGAAGTGGCAGATGGAATACAGTGTCAGGAAATGTAGTCATGCACATTGGTAGAAGAAATAAAAGGGTAGACTATTTTATAAATGGAGAGAAAATACAAAAAAACTGAGGTACAAATAGACTGGAAACAACAGGAATTCTGCAGATGCTGGAAATTCAAGCAACATACATCAAAGTTGCTGGTGAACGCAGCAGGCCAAGCAGCATCTATAGGAAGAGGCGCAGTCAACGTTTCAGGCCGAGACCCTTCGTCAGGACTAACTGAAGGAAGAGTGAGTAAGGGATTTGAAAGCTGGAGGGGGAGGGGGAGATGCAAAATGATAGGAGAAGACAGGAGGGGGAGGGATGGAGCCAAGAGCTGGACAGGTGATAGGCAAAAGGGGATACGAGAGGATCATGGGACAGGAGGTCTGGGAAGAAAGACAGGGGGGGGGTGACCCAGAGGATGGGCAAGAGGTATATTCAGAGGGACAGAGGGAGAAAAAGGAAAGTGAGAGAAAGAATGCGTGCATAAAAATGAGTAACAGATGGGGTACGAGGGGGAGGTGGGGCCCTAGCGGAAGTTAGAGAAGTCAATGTTCATGCCATCAGGTTGGAGGCTACCCAGATGAAATATAAGGTGTTGTTCCTCCAACCTGAGTGTGGCTTCATCTTTACAGTAGAGGAGGCCGTGGATAGACATGCCCTTACACTTCCTCCCTTACCACCATTCAGGGCCCCAAACAGTCCTTCCAGGTGAGGCATCACTTCACCTGTGAGTCGACTGGGGTTATATACTGCGTCCGGTGCTCCCGATGTGGCCTTTTATATATTGGTGAGACCCGACGCAGACTGGGAGACCGCTTTGCTGAACATCTACGCTCTGTCCGCCAGAGAAAGCAGGAGCTCCCAATGGCCACCATTTTAATTCCACATCCCATTCCCATTCTGACATGTCTATCCACAGCCTCCTCTACTGTAAAGATGAAGCCACACTCAGGTTGGAGGAACAACACCTTATATTCCGTCTGGGTAGCCTCCAACCTGATGGCATGAACATTGACTTCTCTAACTTCCGCTAAGGCCCCACCTCCCCCTCGTACCCCATCTGTTACTCATTTTTATGCACGCATTCTTTCTCTCACTCTCCTTTTTCTCCCTCTGTCCCTCTGAATATACCTCTTGCCCATCCTCTGGGTCACCTCCCCCCCCCCTTGTCTTTCTTCCCGGACCTCCTGTCCCATGATCCTCTCGTATCCCCTTCTGCCTATCACCTGTCCAGCTCTCGGCTCTATCCCTCCCCCTCCTGTCTTCTCCTATCATTTTGCATCTCCCCCTCCCCCTCCAGCTTTCAAATCCCTTACTCACTCTTCCTTCAGTTAGTCCTGACGAAGGGTCTCGGCCTGAAACGTCGACTGCGCCTCTTCCTATAGATGCTGCTTGGCCTGCTGCGTTCACCAGCAACTTTGATGTATGTTACAAATAGACTGGGAGTGCTTGTGCAGGATTCCCTAAGGGTAAACCTACAGGTTGAGTCTATTGTGAGGGAGGCAAATACAATGTTAGCATTCATTTCAAGAGGACTAGAATATCAAAGGGTATAATATTGAGATTTTATAAAGCACCGGTGAGGCCTCACTTGGAGTATTGTAAGCAATTTTGGCCCCTTATCTTAAAAGATTGTGCTGAAACTGGTGAGGATTCAAAGGAGGTTCACCAATATGATTCCAGGTTTGAAAATACTTTATTGCTCTGGGCCTGTATTCAGTAGAATTCAGAACAATGAGGGGTGACCTCATAGAAACCTATTGAATGGTGAAAGACCTTGACAGAGTGATGAGGAGAGGATGTTTCCTATGGTGGGAGAGTCTAAGGCCAAAGGGCACAGCCTCAGAATAGAGGGGTGTCCTTTTAGATTGGAGATGAGGAGGAATTTCTTTAGCTAGGAAGTGGTGAATCTGTGGAATTTATTGCCACAGGCAGCTGTGGAGACTAAGCCTTTATGTATATTTAAGGCAGAGGTTGATAGATTCTTGATTATTCAGGGCTTGAAGGGAAACAGGGAGAAGGTAAGAGATTGGGGCTGAGAGAAAAATTGGATCAGCCATGATGAAATGACAGAGCAGACTCAATGGCCCAAATGGCCGAACTCTGCTCCTATATTTTATGGTCCTATGGACATTTACATGATTCTGAAAGACAGTGTCTTGGATGTCATAAGGGGGGTGCTGGGAGCGGACCCAAATGCAAGACAGACACTGAAGTACTGGGAACAGGACTTGACTAGAGAGCTGGGACAAGAACACAGACTTGGGCTAAGACATTGGCTAGGCAAGCGGGACCAGGACAAAGAATTGGGAACTAGGAGCCTGGGCTTGGACTCCAAGCCGGAGACTGGACAAGGACCCAGATCCTGGGTCTTGACTCGGGCTCGGACCCCGGAACTAGACGAGGACATGACTTGGCTACAGGACTGGACATGGCTTGGGTTCTTCGAGGCGAGGACATGATGAGGCTTGAGTTCAGACTCCGAGCCAGAGATTGGACAAGGACCCAGAACCTGGGTCTTGACTCGGGCTTGGACTCCGGAACTAGGCGAAGACATGACGTGGTCTTGGGAGACAGGACTAGGCGAGGCTACAGGACAGAATGAGAGACTCCTGGGGGGGATGAGGGAACTCCAGCATAGGATGAAGCACACGGACAGGACGAGAACACAGAGTCTTGACTTGGTACTCAAGAACAGCCGAGCCTTGGCCTTGGGACGACAGGAACCTCGGAACCTTGGACTTTGGACAACAGGAATGCAGAACATAGAACCTTAGTCTTGGGGAGGACAGGAACACAGAGCCTTGGTCTAGAGCATGGGAACATGGAGCCTTGGACTTGAGAGACAGGAACACAGGGACATGGAACACAGAGCCGGGACCCCTCCTTGGGAACAGGACTTGGGGCCAGGGCTCTACACAGAATGCTGAACACGACGAGATGGTTCCCAACAATAGGTAGTGGCAAACAGCCAGATATATCTAGCAAAGGCGTGGACACAGAGACAGTTCCCAACACTAGGTAGCAACAAATGGCCAGCCCTACCTAGCGAAGGCGTGGACACAGAGACAGTTCCAACTCAACAAAAGACAGTTCCTTATCTTGACACAGCAAGGCTCCGGTCTCGCTCCGGTGGTTGAACTTGACAAGGTTCAAGGCTCCAGACACAAGTTGCAGGGCAAGGCTCCAGGAGGAAAGGGAAGGGAAGGGAACAGTCCAGCCTCAGGGTAACAGCAAAGATGGCCTGGCTTACCCAACAGAGGCAAGGACAGGAAGGGACAGATCCAATTGCAGGGTAACAGCAAAGACGGCCTGACTTGCTCCACGGAGGCAAGAACAGGATACTGACAAGATAAACCAGCACCCACACTCGAACCCAGGGCCACTTATAATTCCCAGCCCCAAGATGAGCATCAGATGCCCATGATTAAGCCCAACTGAAACAAGGGAGTGCCAGAAGACCCAGAGTCCAGAGTCCATGGACCGGCCCCTGAACTGGAACGCAGACTTCACGGACCGGACCATGACATTGGAAGATGGTTGATTTGGAAGCTTTTAAAATCCAACAAAAAGCAACTAAAAAAGGTATAAGGGAAAAAGATAAAATATCAGAGCACACTAGCCAATAATATCAAACAGGATACTAAAAACTTTTTCAATTATATACAGAGTAAAAGGGAGGTGAGAGTTGCTACTGGACCACCGGAAAATGATGCTGATGAGGAAGTAATGGGGGACAAAGAGTTGGCAGATGAACTTAATGGATACTTTGCATCAGTCTTCACTGTGGAAGACACTAGCAGTGTGCCAGAGTTCCATAAGTGTCAGGATGCAGGAGTGAGCGCCATTGCTACAAAGGAAAAAGGGCTAGGCAAACTCAAAGGTCTGAAGTTGGATAAGTCACCTGGGCCAGATGGACTACATCCCAGAGTCCTGAGAAAGGTTGTTGAGGAGATAACAGATGCATTGGTTATGATCTTTCAAGGTGATTCTGGTGTGGTCCTGGAGGACTAGAAGATTGCAAATGTCACTCCACTCTTTAAGAATGGAGGAAGTCAAAAGAAAGGAAATCATAGGCCAGTTAACCTAACCACAGTGGTTGGGAAAGTGTTGGAGTTAAGGATGAGATTTTGCGTACTTCGAGACTAATGATAAAATGAGTTAAAGTCAGCATGGTTTCTGTAAAGGGAAATCTTGCCTGACAAATCTGTTAGAGTTCTTCAAGGAACTAACAAGCAGGGTGGACAAAGGAGAGGTAGTAGATGTCATTTACTTAGATTTTCAGAATGTGTCATAAGGTGTCACACATGAAGCTGCCAACAATATAAAATCCTATAGCGTTACAGGAAAGATACTGGCATGGATAGAGGAATGGCTGACAGGCAGGAGGCAGCAAGTGGGAGTAAAAGGGGAGCCTTTTTTGGTTGGCTACCACTGACTAGTGGTGTTCCTCAGGGGTCAGTATTGGGTCCGCTACTTTTCACATTGTTTGTTAATTATTTGGATAATGGAATTGATAGCTTTGTGGCAAAGTTTGTAGATGATACAAAGATAGGTGGAGGGTTAGGTAGTGCTGAGGAATCAATGTGATTACAGCAGGACTTAGACAAATTGGAAGAATGGGCAAGAAAGTGGCAGATGGAATATAGTTTACATAATGCATTTTGGTAAAAGGAACGATAGTGTGGACTGTTATCTAAATGGGGAGAAGGTTTAAACATCAGAGGTGCAGAGGGACTTAGGAGTCGTTGTGTAAGACTCTCAAGGTTAATTTACAGTTTGAGTCTGTGGTAAAGAAGGCAAATGCAAGGTTGGCATTTATTTCAAGGGGAATAGAATGTAAAAGCAAGGAGATAATGCTAAGGCATTATAAGACACTGGCCAGGCTGTATTGTCAACAGTTTTGGACCTCATATCTGGAAAACGATATGTTGTCATTGGAGAGAGTCTAGAGAAGGTTCACGAGGATGATTCCGGGAATGAAGGGGTTAACAAATGAGGAGCGTTTGGCAGCTTTGGGCCTGCACTCACTGGAATTTAGAAGAATGTGTGGAGATCTCATTGATAGAATGAAGGAATAGGTAAATAGGGGGAAAAACAGAGGACAATGATTAATTAACGATCAATCACCTTGTAAGCACCTTAGCTAACTGCTTTGGACAAGTTTGGACAAGTTAGAAAGAAGCTTTATCCAGCAGCCGGTGACATACTAGTCATTATTGTCTAAAGATAGGCAAGGGCTCAAATGAGGAACTATCTGATCTTGCAGAAGCAGCTCAAGGTATAGCTAGATATGGGAAGTATAGTGCAGGGGCTAGAATGTTCTGGAGAAAAGGAGAAGGGTCCGAATGAGGAACTGATGGGCTAGCTTTGGCTTAAAATAATTATAACTACCTGACCAATGATTATTTTGCATCTAATTGTATCTTAGCATGTGATTGGAGTGATTCTAATATTGTCTAAACTTGTAATCATAAGATTTCCTGCTACCTGATCAACGTTATAAATTGTGGAGAATTGTGTAATTCGGGGGCAGTCTCTGGACTGGCTCCTTTGGGAGATCAGTCTGTAATTTCCCCCATAGCATGCTATGAGTAGAGAATAAAGTTTTGAAAAGAATTACGTGTGTCAGTGTATTTGTGGTACAATTGCTATTGCATCGGGTCCAATCGAGTACGACATCATTACCTACCGAATGTTGGAAGGAGTCAGTAGGGTGGATGTGGAGAGGATGTTTCTTACGATGATGGTATCCAGAGCTAGAGGGCACAAACTCAAAATTGAGGGGCAACCTTTTAGATCAGAGGTAAAGAGGAGTTTTTTAGCCAGAGAA
This sequence comes from Mobula hypostoma, assembly GCF_963921235.1. Taxonomy (NCBI): domain Eukaryota; kingdom Metazoa; phylum Chordata; class Chondrichthyes; order Myliobatiformes; family Myliobatidae; genus Mobula; species Mobula hypostoma. The sequence goes on along the minus strand of NC_086116.1, from coordinate 61,198,306 downwards.
GAGCGAAGCTGTGGAATGCTCTGCCACCGACTGTGGTGGAGGTCAAGTCTGTGCATATATTTAAGGCAGAAGTTGATCATTTTCTGATCACTCACAGCATCAAAGGATATGGTGAAAAGGGAGGTGTATGGGGTTGATATGGATCATGAATCAGCCATGATGGGATGGTGGAGCTGATTCAATGGGCTGAATGGCCTAACTCTGCTCCTATCGTCTTGAGATTTAATTTCTCAAAGTGAATGCTGGAACAGGTATTGGAATTGATATTGGCTTATTATTGTCACATGTACAATGAAACAGTGAGAAGCTGGTCTTGTATACTGTTCATACAGATCAAATCATTACACGGTGTATTGAGGTAGAATAAGGCAAAATAACGCTGAATAAAGTGTAAAAGCTATCTTGAAAGTGCAGTGCAGGTAAATTATAAAGTGCAAGATCAGAATTCCAACAGAGCTTCACCAGTAGTGTCAAATTGCATCATTGTGCTTTAGATTCTCTAGTAAGGAATGTGTATGCACAACTCTGAGTTACTGCACCACTCACAAAGCCAGGCTACCTGTGACTGGACTGTGAAAGAAAAGACGATGAATTCAACCTCAGTGCAACTGCACTGTGAACAGCGAGAATCTCAGCATCTCCTGTTGATTCAGGGACAAAAGCAAAAGGCTCCTTCTGTTCTGTGTGGCAGCAGGCTCCTGAGTAACCATGGCAATGTCTTAGCTTCGAGCCTCGGGTTTAAAGTGACAGCCTCACATCTTGGAGACAGTTCTGACATGATAGAAAAACTTGGCACAGATGCAATAATTCTGATTAATGTGGACAGAACAACCCTTTCTTTAGCATAGAAGGTGGCAATCTCACTGTTAACTATTTACCCTTCTCGGGTTAGAACAAAGAGCAGTGAAGTACAGTACAAGCCCTTCGGTCCACCATGTTGTGCCAACAGTTTAATCTATTCCAAGATCAAGAAAACACTTCCCTCCCACATATTCCTCTATATTTCTTTTATCCATGTGTCTATCTGAGATTCTCTTAAATCTCCCTAATATATCTGTCTTTACCACCACCCACTCTCTGTGTGAAATAAAATCTATGTCTGACATCCCCCTGATACTTTCCTCCAGTCATCTAAAAGCAACACCTTCTCATATCAACCATTTCCACCTGGGAAAAAGGCGTTGTCTCTCCACTCGATCTGTGCCTCTTATCATCTTGTGCACCTCCATCAATCCACTTCTCACCCTCCTTTGCTCCAAGGAGAGAAGCCCTAGTTCACTCCACCTATCCTCATGAGACAGGCTTTCTAATCCAGGCAGCATCCCGGTAAATCTCTCAGCATGCTCTCTAAAGTTAGTTTCTGGCCCTGCCTAACTAGGCCAGCAGTGGCGATGTGAACAGGATTCCGCCTGCAGCAGCCACAGCAAAAGTTCCCACTGCTGCTCTGCTCACCATCACCCCTCTCGCAGCACCAATCATGTGGCACTCCCGCCCACCCTCCATTTTAGGGGAAGATAAAGTTGGTTTTGAGCTGTGCATTAGAAATTTCTATTTCTTTAGCCGGGGGCTGTAAATCAGTGGAATTCATTGCCACAGATAATTGTGGAGACCAAGTCGTTGGGTACTTCAACTAGGCCTGTTTGAAGAAAACCATGCCCAATTACCATCAGCACGTAAGCTGAGGCCTCAGCACACTAGGCCACTGTTACATCAAGATAAGGAATGCCTACCATTTTGTGCCCAGACCACATTTCAGTAAATCAGATCACTTGGCTGTCCTTCTCCCACCTACATGCAGGCAGTGGCTAAACAGCAAAGCTCTGGTGATACTTTATACTTTATTGTCGCCAAACAATTGCTACTAGAACCTACAATCATCACAGTGATATTTGATTCTGCGCTTCCTGCTCCCTGGATTACGAATCAATAGTAAATATTAAAAATTTAAATTATAAATCATAAAAAGAAAATAGAAAATGGGAAGTAAGGTAGTGCAAAAAAAACCGAGAGGCAGGTCTAGATATTTGGAGGGTATGGCCCAGATCCGGGTCAGGATCCGTTCAGCAGTTTTATCACAGTTGGAAAGAAGCTGTTCCCAAATCTGGCCGCACGAGTCTTCAAGTTCCTGAGCCTTCTCCTGGAGGGAAGAGGGATGAAGAGTGTGTTGGCTGAGTGGGTCGTGTCCTTGATTATCCTGGCAGCACTGCTCCGACAGCATGCGGTGTAAAGTGAGTCCAAGGACGGAAGATTGGTTTGTGTGATGTGCTGCACCATGTTCACGATCTTCTGCAGCTTCTTCTGGGCTTGGACAGGAATACTTCCATACCTGGTTGTGGTGCACCCTAGAAGAATGCTTTCTACGATGCATCTATAAAAATTAGTGAGAGTTTTAGGGGACAGGCCAAATTTCTTTAGCTTTCTCAGGAAGTAAAGGCGCTGGTGGGCCTTCTTGGCAGTGAACTCTGCTTGGTTAGACCAAGTCAGGTCATTTGTGATATTGACCCCGAGGAACTTAAAGTTTTTGACCTGTTCCACTTGCGCACCACCGATGTAAATTGGGTCGTGCGGTCTGCTACTCCTTCTTAGGACAACAAAGATGTGGTCTTGGGAGGCAGAGGAGCAACTACAGTGGACTGGGCATGTTCAAGAACTCGTCTGTGGATGGGAACGGGTACACCATGCTTTCATAGACTTTATTAAAACAGTTAATAAAGTGTGTTTATTAAGAGCATAAATAAAGTGTGTGTCCTCACAAGATCCAGAAGCCCTGGATGAGCCATGAGATCCACAGTCTGCTGACAGCCAGCTCAGAGGCATTCAAGTCTTGTGACCAAGAAAGTGACAAGAGGTCCAGGTACGATCTCTGGAAATCCATCTCACGTGCAAAGTGGCAATTCCAGTCCAAACGTGAATCAGCGAAAATGCTCAACAAAGGCGACAACAGGGCTTCACTTCCCAAGGAGCTCTATGCCTTCTATGCTCGCTTTGACCATCAAAACATGGAGCAACTATCACAAACTTCCACAGCCCTGATGACCCTGTGATTTCGGTCTCTGAGGCCAACGTGCAAGCAGTCTTCAGGAGGGTGAAACCTGGCCCAGACCTGTGCTGATCAACTGGCTGGAGTGTTCACTGAGATCTTTGACCTCTCCATTCAGCAGTCTGAGGTACCCACCTGCTTCTAATAGGCTTCAATTATACTGGTGGCCAAGAAGAAAGTGGTGACCTGCTTCAATGATTATTGTCCAGTAGCACTTACATCCACAGTGATGAAGTGTTTTGAGAGGATGGTGATGAAACATATCAACTCCTGCCCGACAAGTGACATGGATCTGCTTCAATTTGCCTAACATACCCATAGCAGATGCCATCTCACTGCTCTTCACTCAACCCTGGAACATCTGGACAGCAAAGATGCATACATCGATATGCTCTTTATCAACTACAGCTCAGCATTCAATAGCTTCATCCCCTCAGAACTAATCAGTAAGTTTCCATACCTAGGCCTCAATACCTCCTTGTGCAATTGGAACCTCAATTTTCTCATTTGCAGACCCCAGTCAGTTCAGATTGGCAACAGCAACTCCTCCATGATCTCCATCAGCACAGGTGCACCACAAGGCTGTGTGCTTAATGCCCTGCTCTACCATCCAGGACACGCTTTCTTCTTGCTGCTACTATCAGGAAGAAGGTACAGGAGCCTCAAGACCCACACAACCAGGGTGAGAAGCAGTTATTACCCCTCAGCCATCAGACTCCTGAACCATTTCAATGTCCTTTCAATGTTGTGGTGAGTGAAGTTATCTAGGAGCCTGATAGTTGAAAGTTTCTTAACCTGCTGAAGTTGTATAAGGCCTAATTTGATATTGTCTGCAATTCTGATCACCTAACTACAGGAAAAACCTAAGCTGTAGGGGAAGGTTGAATAGATTATGACTTTTTTCCCCTGAGAATATGGGGAGATTTGATAAAGGCATACAAAATAATGAGGGTAAAGACAGGGTAAATGCAAGCAGACTTTTTCCCACTGAGATTGGGTACGACCGGAGCTAGAGGTTATGTGTTAAGGGTGAAAAGTGAAATATTTAAGGGGAGCTTCTTCTCTCATAGGGTGGTGTGAGAGAGCCACTGGTAGAGGAGGTGGATGGGGGTTTCATTGCAACATTTAAATCAAGTTTGGATAAGTACATGGATGGGAGGGTTACAGAGGGCGATGTCCAAACACAGGTCACTGGGACTAGGCAGAATAAATGTTTGGCACAAATTAGATGGGCTGAAGGACCTGTTTCTGTGCTGTAATGCTCTTTGACTCCACAAACCCACTTCGCTTCATGTGAAGAGCTTAACACCATGGATATGGAGACATTTTCACATCAATCTGAACTAATTTGAACCCTCCTCCCAGACAAAATATCAGTGCTCCTTTTTCCTATTTCCTTCACTGGAGTCACAGAGGTCATAGAATACCACGTAACTCCTACCCTGGATGGTCCTCCCAAAGTGCAACAACTCACACTTGCCTGCATTAAATTCCATCTGCTATTTTCCGGCCCATTTACCCAGCTGATGCAGATCCCACTGTAAGCTTTCATAGCCAGTATGAGTACAGTATTAGCATCATAATCAGAATTAATATCACTAGCATATGTTGTGAAATCTCAAACACGAGGAAATCTGCAGATGCTGGAATTTCAAGTAACACACATAAAAAATGCTGGTGAATGCAGCAGGCCAGGCAGTATCTATAGGAAGAGGTACAGTCGACGTTTCGGGCTGAGACCCTTCATCAGGACTAACTGACGGAAGAGCTAGTAAGAGATTTGAAAGTTGGAGGGGGTGGGGGAGATCCAAAATGATAGGAGAAGACAGGAGGGGGAGGGATGGAGCTAAGAGCTGGAAAGTTGATTGGCAAAAGGGATATGAGAGGATCATAGGATGGGGAGCCTAGGGAGAAAGGAAGGGTGAGGGGGGAAGCCCAGAAGATGAGCAAGGAGTATAGTGAGAGGGACAGAGGGAGAAAAAGGAGAGAGAAAAATGAATGATAATAATAAATAAATAAATAAATGACGGATGGGGTACGGAGGGGAGGTGGGGCATTAAGGGAAGTTTGAGAAGTCAATGTTCATGCCATCAGTTTGGAGGCTACCCAGACGGAATATAAGTGTTGTCCCTCCAACCTGAGTGTGGCTTCATCTTTACAGTAGAGGAGGCCGTGGATAGACATATCAGAATTGGAATGTGACGTGGAATTAAAATGTGCGGCCACTGGGAGATCCTGCTTTCTCCCACTTTCAAATCTCTTACTATCTCTTCTTCCAGTTAGTCCTGACGAAGGGTTTTGGCCCGAAACGTCGACTGTACCTCTTCCTATAGATGCTGCCTGGCCTGCTGCGTTCACCAGCAATTTTTATGTGTGTTGTAAAATCTGTTGTTTTGCAACAGCGAAACATGGCAATACCATAATAATAAAGAATACTAAAAATTACACTAAGAAATACAGATCAAAAATTAAATTAAATAAGTACTGCAAAAAGAAAGCCAGAAAAATTGTGAAGTAAAAAAAGTGATATAAAAAATTATGATGTAAAAATACAGGATCTGGGTCTCATTTGCTGAGTCAAAGGAATTCTCAGATGATGTTGTCTATTTCACTCCATGATAAATATTGCCATTTGTTCACCAGATGTGAAAGGCAGTGGAAGCCTTGGCCAGGGAAAGCACAATGATCACTCTCCACAGAGATTGTGTACTGCATCTTGGCAGCAAAATCCATTTCACTAATTCTTTTTTTTAGATTATGAGGACACTCAGTCCTCTTTTATCGTCATTTAGAAATGCATACATGTATTAAGAAATGATACAATGTTTCTCCAGAGCGATATCACAGAAAATAGGACAAACCAAAGACTAACACTGACAGAACCACATAATTATAACATATAGTTACAGCAATGCAAAACAATACCGTAATTTAATAAAGAACAGACCATGGGCACAGTAAAAAAGTCTCAAAGTCCCGAGTCGATCGACTCCCGAGTCCCCGATAGCAGGCGGCAAACGGGAGAAACTCCCTGCCATTAACCTCCAGGCACTGTCGACTTGCCGATGCCTTGGAAGCAGCTGACCACAGCCGACACTGAGTCCATCTGTCCGAAAACTTCCAGCCTCCGACCAGCTGCTCCGATACAACCTCCCAAGCACCATCTTCTGCCGAGCGCCTTCGACCTCGCTCCGACCACTGAAACACGCAAAGCCGAGGATTTTAGGGCCTTCTGCTCCAGAGATTCCCCAGTTACTACACAGTAGCAGTGGCAGTGAAGCGGGCATTTCAGAAGTTTTCCAGATGTTCCTCCGTACTCTCACGTCTGTCTCCATCAAATCAGAATTGTGCACGGTCCCCTACTTGACAGATAACAGATATTCATCACCGGACAGGCTGCGCGTGCCGCCATCTTCTCCTCCTCTCCTTCTCAGAGCTTTCAACAGTTCTGAACCATCTCGCTGTCACGGGGACACAGCCCTCTCAGATTTTCTTTCAGATGAACACTCACAAATGAGAATCCCTGCCTAGTTCCAAAAGAATCTGGGCCCAAAGGCTGTCCAGTAAATTTTCTCAGGAAGTGTACTCAGTTTTAAGGCCTTCCTGGGTAGCACACACAAAACCCTGGAGGAAATCAGCAGGTTGAGCAACATCTATGGAAATGAATAAACAGGCAACAGTTCGGGCTGAGACCCTTCTTCAGGACTGAGAAGAAAGGGGGAAGGCACCAGGTAAAAAAGATGAGGGGAGGGGAAGGAGGATTAGCTTGAAAGTGATAGGTGAAACCAAGGGAATGGAAGAAGTATAGGGCTAGAGAAGAAGGAATCTGATAGGAGAGGAGAGTGGACCATGGGAGAAAGGAAATGGGGGGGGGGCACCAGGGAGAGATGATAGGTAGGTGAGGAGAACAGGTTAGAGCCCAGAGTGGGGATCAGAAGAAGAGGGAAAGGGGAAGGAAAAATACTAGGAGAAATCAGTGTTCATGCCATCAGGTTGGAGGCTACCCAGATGCAACATAAGGTGTTGCTTTGCTGCCTTCTTGACCACCCCCTGCACCTCTCTCTCATACGCACGCGCACGCGCGCGTGCACACACACACACACACACACACTCTCACTCCTTTTATCCATCCTGATTTTTAAAAAAAAGTAGGAAATGTGACTTGAATTTCAAGGCCTGAAAATTATAGCCTGTCACTTATAATTTCCACCACAGATTGGACAGCCTTCTTCTCCTAGGCCTCAAATTGCATTTCAGAGCAAGTGATGTTGGCAGGCTGTGCTGAGAAATAATTTGCTGTTGGAATACAAAACCTGTCACTTTTTATCAGTAAATGGAAGCTGGCAAGGTGTAATTTCATAACCTATGTTTTAAAATAATACACTGTCCCTTTTTCCATTTCCTGCTGAAATTACCTGTGGCTGGATATCAGCTTTTCTGAGTGACACAGGCACAGAATGAAAACTCTCAATTTCCATTTCTCTCATTACCTACCCCAATCCCTCCAAACCTACATCACTGCAGTGAGAAAGCACAGAGCCACCCGACCACCTGAGATAAATCTGCTCTGAGCCAGAAGGGCACCATTGGAAAAGAAGGCAAAGGAAAGGCTCTCTTTCAAATGAATGATCTAGGGCATCCAAACACTGAGTATTAAATCTTACCATAGCCATAAGATACACACTCAATAGCCACTTTATTAGATACCTACTGTACCTAATAAAGTGGCCACTGAGTGTATGTTCACGGTCATCTGCTGCTGTAGCCCATCCACTTCAAGGTTTCGATGTGCTGTACATTCAGAGATGCTCTCCTGCACACCACTGTCGTAACGTGTGGTTACTGTCTCCTCCTTGTCAGCTTGAACCTTCTGCTCGTTCAGCTCTGACCTCTCTCATTAACAAGGTCCTTTCACCCACAGAACTGCCACTCGCAGGATTTTTTTTTGTTTTTCACACCATTCTCTGTAAACTCCAGAGACTGTTGAGTGTAAATATCACAGGAGGTCAGCAGTTTTTGTGATACTCAAACCAACCTGTCTGTGTCCCCAACAACCATTCCATGGTCAACATCACATAGATCACATATCTAGTCAGGAGTATTCAGACTGAACTTCTTGACCGTGTCTGCATGCTTTTGTGCGTTAAATCGCTGTCATATGATTGGTTGATCAGACATTTGCCTTAACAAGCAGATATATTTAATAAATTGGCTGCTGTGTACAGAAATCAGAATTAATTCTGCCTATCAAGTCTGTCCCACCATTCAATTATGGCTGATTTTCTTGTTCTTTTATTTGCTCCATTCTCCCTGTAACCTTTAACCCCCCTTACTAACCAGGAACTTATCTTTGCCTTAAATACACCTAATGAGTTGGTCTCCCCAGACCTCTGAGCAAAATATTCCACAGATTCACAACTTTCTGACTGAAAAGAATCCTCATCTCAGTTGGGCTGTATCGTCAGATCCTAAAGTCTTGTACAAAAGAAAACATTCTCTGCACGTCCACTCTATCCAGGCCCTCCAGAATTGGAGGTGTTTCAGTGAGATCTCCCCTTCATCCTGCAGATCTTGATCAAGTATAGACATCAAACTCTTCTCATATGTTAAACTATTATTGCTAAGTCACTATTAAGACACTGAGCAGCTATTGAAAGAAATGTCGAAGAATTTCAGGGAGATTTGTTTGAATTATTGCTGTGAACAAGCTGGCCCCTAGTTACCGGACGAGACTGACTTTCTGCCCATTAAACCACCTGTGTTTAGGGCAGCAATGAAGATCCTCTATCTCTGTCTGTCTATATCATCACACACAGATAAAGAATGGCTCTTCATTGCTGTTTCTGTAAAATTTTTTGACCAGTCAGGTGTTACGATACGCACCCAACTGCGCCAGCCTCTGGGGTTTAGGTGCTTCAACTCTCCCGAATATGGATCATGGTTGTGGCCCCTTTAAAGATTCAGAGCTGCCCACTAACTGGTGGCCACGATTTTAATATTTAAAGGGCACCTGAATGGAGGTTCGGGGCTCAATCGTCAGCTCAACAGTGGATTCTCATCTAGCATCTAGTTCAGAACCCTGTCTTCATTTCAGTATTGTATTGTGTCCCAATCCGAGTCTCAGATACTCCAGCACTTGCATCCTAACCATCCTTGCCTGTGTCGCTTGTCACAGTCGGGGTTGTTAGTCCTGAGCTGAAACCCTGAACCTGGAGGACAGGTGGACCACTCTTAGTCTGGCCTCTACCCTTTGACCTGTTTGGCATGGGTGACTCTACCAAGAGTCAAAGCACAAGGCCCTGATTCTAGCCAACATAGCTCTCAGGGTCATTGAAGCAAGCAAGCCTCCAAACCCTACGACAACGTTGCACTCCTCTTGAAGGTTACGGATGTCAACAGAAGAATTATTTCCAATTGAGGGCAGAATACCAGCATAACAGTCAACAGTGCCAGGATTGGGAAATCAGGATTCAACAATGGCTGCTATCTCTAAGGAGTTTGTTGTTATCGCTGTGACCATGAGGGTTTCCTCCAGGTGCTCCGGTTTCCTCCCACATTCCAAAGACATACAGGAAAGGGTTAGTAAGTTGTAGACATGTATATTGGTGCCAGAAGCATGGCAACAGTTACAGGTTGCCGACAGCGCATCCCCAGATTGCGTTGTTTGCATATAGAAATAACACATTTCACTGTATGTTTCAATCTACATGTGGCAAAAAAAGGAAATCTTCATCTTTAATCGAGCAACGTGGGTTAGCACGTAGACATGGCAGATCTGAAGGCCAATTACCATTAGAGAAAGAGATAGAAGCTGGTGGAGGTAAAGGTTTAGAAGATGTGATGACAGAGGAGAGAATGTTAGAAGAGGAAAAGAGGAGGTCGAATGGAGTGGTCATAGGGGAAGAGTAGGAGAGTTGGCTTAAGAGCAGGAAGGGAAGGTGGTTGCGGAAGGTGATGTGATGAAAAGCAGGAAGGGAAGGTGATTCAGGAAGGGAGATGTGATGAAGAGGAGGAAGGGAAAGTGGTTCCAGAAGGGAGATGTGATGAAGAGGAGGAAGGGAAGGTGATTCAGGAAGGTGACGTGATGAAGAGGAGGAAGGGATGGTGGTTCCAGAACGTGATGTGATGAAGAGGAGGAAGGGAAGGTGATTCAGGAAGGTGATGTGATGAAGAGGAGGAAGGGAAGGTGATTCAGGAAGGTGATGTGATGATGAGGAGGAAGGGAAGGTGATTCAGGAAGGGAGATGTGACGAAGAGGAGGAAGGGAAGGTGCTTCAGGAAGGGAGATGTGATGAAGATGAGGAAGGGAAACTGGTTCCGGAAGGGAGATGTGATGAAGAGCAGGAAGGGAAGATGGTTTAGGAAGGTGGATGTGATGGAGGAGGAAGGGAAGGTGAAGCAGGAAGGGAGACGTGATGAAAGGCAGGAAGGGCTAGTGGTTCAAAAAAAGTGGATGTGATGAAGAAGAAGGAGGGAAGGTGGTTCAGGAAGGGAGATGTGATGAAGAGGAAGAAGGGAAAGTGATTCAGGAAGGTGATGTGATGAAGAGGAGGAAGGGAAGGTAATTAAGGAAGGTGATGTGATGAAGAGCAGGAAGGGAAGGTGATTCAAGAAGGGAGATGTAATGAAGAGGAGGAAGGAAAAGTGATTCAGGATGGGAGATGTGATGAAGAGGAAGAAGGGAATGTGATTCAGGAAGGTGATGTGATGATGAGGAGGAAGGGAAGGTGATTCAGGAAGGGAGATGTGATGAAGAGGATGAAGGGAAGGTGCTTCAGGAAGGGAGATGTGATGAAGATGAGGAAGGGAAAGTGGTTCCGGAAGGGAGATGTGATGAAGAGCAGGAAGGGAAGATGGTTTAGGAAGGTGGATGTGATGGAGGAGGAAGGGAAGGTGAATCAGGAAGTGAGACGTGATGAAAGGCAGGAAGGGCTAGTGGTTCAAAAAAAGTGGATGTGATGAAGAAGAAGAAGGGAAGGTGGTTCAGAAAGGTGATGTGACGAAGAGGAGGAAGGGAAGGTGATTCAGGAAGGGAGATGTGATGAAGAGGAAGAAGGGAAAGTGATTCAGGAAGGTGATGTGATGAAGAGCAGGAAGGGAAGGTGATTCAAGAAGGGAGATGTAATGAAGAGGAGGAAGGAAAGGTGATTCAGGATGGGTGTGTGATGAAGAAGGGGAAGGGTAGGTGATTGAGGAAGCTGATGTGATGAAGATCAGGAAGGGAAAGTGGTTCAGGAAGGGAGATGTGATGAAGAGGAGGAAGGGAAGGTGATTCAGGAAGGTGATGTGATGAAGCGCATGAATGGAAGCTGATTCAGGAAGGTGATGTGATGAAGAGGAAGAAGGGAAGGTGGTTCAGGAAGGGAGATGTGATGAAGATGAGGAAGGGAAGGTGATTCAGGAAGGTGATGTGATGAAGAGCAGGAAGGGAAGGTGATTCAGGAAGGTGACGTGATGAAGAGGAGAAAGGGAAGGTGATGTGATGAAGAGGAGAAAGGGAAGGTGATGTGATGAAGAGGAGGAAAGGAAGGTGATTCAGGAAGGTGGTGTGATGAAGAGCAGGAAGGGAAGGTGATTCAGTACGGTGATTCAGGAAGGTGATATGATGAAGAGGAGGAAGGGAAGGTGATGTGATGAAGAGGAGGAATGGAAGCTGATTCAGGAAGGTGATGTGATGAAGAAGAAGAAGGGACGGTGGTTCAGGAAGGGAGATGTGATGAAGAGGAGGAAGGGAAGGTGATTCAGGAAGGTGATGTGATGAAGAGCAGGAAGGGAAGGTGATTCAGGAAGGTGATGTGATGAAGAGGAGAAAGGGAAGGTGATGTGATGAAGAGGAGAAAGGGAAGGTGATGTGATGAAGAGGAGGAAAGGAAGGTGATTCAGGAAGGTGGTGTGATGAAGAGCAGGAAGGGAAGGTGATTCAGTACGGTGATTCAGGAAGGTGATATGATGAAGAGGAGGAAGGGAAGGTGATTCAGGAAGGTGGTGTGATGAAGAGGAGTAAGGGAAGGTGGTTCAGGATGGGAGATGTGATGAAGAGGAGGAAGGGAAGGTGACTCAGGAAGGTGATGTGATGAAGAGGAGGAAGGAAAAGTGATTCAGGAAGGTGATGTGATGAAGAAGAGGACGGGAAGGTGATTCAGGAAGGTGATGTGATAAAGAGCAGGAAGGGAAGGTGATTAAGGAAGGTGCTGTGATTAAGAGGAGGAAGGGAAGGTGATTCAGGAACGTGATGTGATGAAGAGGAGGAAGGGAAGGTGATTCAAGAAAGTGATGTGATGAAGAGGAGGAAGGGACGGTGATTCAGGAAGGTGATGTGATGAAGAAGAGGGAGGGAAAGGAGTTCCGGAAGGGAGATGTGATGAATAGGAGGAAGGGAAGATAGATTAGGAAGGTGGATGTGATGGAGGAGGAAGGGAAGGTGAATCAGGAAAGGAGACGTGATGAAGAGGAGGAAAGGTAAGTGGTTCAAAAAAAGTGGATGTGATGAAGAAGAGGAAGGGAAGGTAATTCAGGATGGTGATGTGATGAAGAGGAAGAAGGAAAGGAGCTTCAGGAAGGTGGTGTGATGAAGAGAAGGAAGGAAAGGTGATGTGATGAAGAGGAGGAAAGGAAGGTGATTCAGGAAGGTGGTGTGATGAAGAGCAGGAAGGGAAGGTGATTCAGTACGGTGATTCAGGAAGGTGATATGATGTAGAGGAGGAAGGGAAGGTGATGTGATGAAGAGGAGGAAGGGAAAGTGGTCCAGGAAGGGAGATGTGATGAAGAGGAGGAAGGGAAGGTGATTCAGGAAGGTGATGTGATGAAGAGCAGGAAGGGAAGGTGATTCAGGAAGGTGATGTGATGAAGAGGAGAAAGGGAAGGTGATGTGATGAAGAGGAGGAAAGGAAGGTGATTCAGCAAGGTGGTGTGATGAAGAACAGGAAGGGAAGGTGATTCAGTACGGTGATTCAGGAAGGTGATATGATGAAGAGGAGGAAGGGAAGGTGATGTGATGAAGAGGAGGAATGGAAGCTGATTCAGGAAGGTGATGTGATGAAGAGGAAGAAGGGAAGGTGGTTCAGGAAGGGAGATGTGATGAAGAGGAGGAAGGGAAGGTGATTCAGGAAGGTGATGTGATGAAGAGCAGGAAGGGAAGGTGATTCAGGAAGGTGATGTGATGAAGAGGAGAAAGGGAAGGTGATGTGATGAAGAGGAGAAAGGGAAGGTGATGTGATGAAGAGGAGGAAAGGAAGTTGATTCAGGAAGGTGGTGTGATGAAGAGCAGGAAGGGAAGGTGATTCAGTACGGTGATTCAGGAAGGTGATATGATGAAGAGGAGGAAGGGAAGGTGATTCAGGAAGGTGCTGTGATGAAGAGGAGGAAGGGAAGGTGATTCAGAAACGTGGTGTGATGAAGAGGAGTAAGGGAAGGTGGTTCAGGATGGGAGATGTGATGAAGAGGAGGAAGGGAAGGTGACTCAGGAAGGTGATGTGATGAAGAGCAGGAAGGGAAGGTGATTCAGGAAGGTGATGTGATGAAGAGGAGAAAGGGAAGGTGATGTGATGAAGAGGAGGGAGGGAAAGGGGTTCCGGAAGGGAGATGTGATGAATAGGAGGAAGGGAAGATAGATTAGGAAGGTGGATGTGATGGAGGAGGAAGGGAAGGTGAATCAGGAAAGGAGACGTGATGAAGAGGAGGAAAGGTAAGTGGTTCAAAAAAAGTGGATGTGATGAAGAAGAGGAAGGGAAGGTGGTTCAGGAAGGTGGTGTGATGAAGAGCAGGAAGGTAAGGTAATTCAGGATGGTGATGTGATGAAGAGGAAGAAGGAAAGGTGCTTCAGGAAGGTGGTGTGATGAAGAGAAGGAAGGGAAGGTGATGTGATGAAGAGGAGGAAAGGAAGGTGATTCAGGAAGGTGGTGTGATGAAGAGCAGGAAGGGAAGGTGATTCAGTACGGTGATTCAGGAAGGTGATATGATGTAGAGGAGGAAGGGAAGGTGATGTGATGAAGAGGAGGAAGGGAAGGTGATTCAGGTGATGTGAAGAAGAGGAGGAAGGGAAGGTGATTTAGGACAGGAAATGTGATGAAGAGGAGGAAGGGAAAGTGGTTCCAGAAGGGAGATGTGATGAAGAGCAGGAAGGGAAGGTGATTCAGGAAGGTGATGTGATGAATAGGAGGAAGGGAATGTGATTCAGGAAGGTGATGTGAAGAAGAGGAGGAAGGGAAGGTGATTCAGGAGGGTGATGTGATGAAGAGGAGGAAGGGTAAGTGGTTCCAGAAGTGAGATGTGATGAAGAGGAGGAAGGGAATGTGATTCAGGAAGGTGATGTGATGAAGAGCAGGAAGGGAAGGTGATTTAGGAATGGAGATGTGGTGAAATGGAGGAAGGGAAGGTGGTTCAGGAAGGTGATGTGATGAAGAGGAGGAAGGGACGGTGGTTCAGGATGGGAGATGTGATGAAGAGGAGGAAGGGAAAGTGATTCAGGAAGGTGATGTGATGAAGAAGAGGACGGGAAGGTGATTCAGGAAGGTGATGTGATGAAGAAGAGGACGGGAAGGTGATTCAGGAAGGTGATGTGATGAAGAGAAGGAAGGAAAAGTGATTCAGGAAGGTGATGTGATGAAGAAGAGGACGGGAAGGTGATTCAGGAAGGTGATGTGATGAAGAGCAGGAAGGGAAGGTGATTCAGGAAGGTGATGTGATGAAGAGGAGGGAGGGAAAGGGGTTCCGGAAGGGAGATGTGATGAATAGGAGGAAGGGAAGGTGAATCAGGAAGGGAGACGTGATGAAGAGGAGGAAGGAAAGGTGATTCAGGATGGAAGTTGTGATGAAGAGGAAGAAGGGAACGTGATTCAGGAAGGTGCTGTGATGAAGAGGAGGAAGGGAAGGTGATTCAGGAACGTGATGAGATGAAGAGGAGGAAAGGAAGGTGATGTGATGAAGAGGAGGGAGGGAAAGGGGTTCCGGAAGGGAGATGTGATGAATAAGAGGAAGGGAAGGTGAATCAGGAAGGGAGACGTGATGAAGAGGAGGAAAGGTAAGTGGTTCAAAAAAGGTGGATGTGATGAAGAAGAGGAAGGGAAGGTGGTTCAGGAAGGTGGTGTGATGAAGAGGAGGAAGGGAAAGTGATTCAGGAAGGTGATCTGATGAAGAGGAGGAAGGGAAGATGATTCAGTAAGGTGATGTGATGAAGAGCAGGAAGGGAAGATAATTCAGGAAGGTGCTGTGATGAAGTGGAGGAAGGGAAAGTGACTCAGGAAGGTGGATGTGATGAAGAGGACGAAGAGAAGGTGAATCAGGAAGGTGATGTGATGAAGAGGAGGAAGGGAAGGTGAATCAGGAAGGTGATGTGATGAAGAGGAGGAAGGGAAGGTGATTCAGGTAGGTGAAGTGAAGAGGAGGAAGGGAAGGTGATTCAGGAAGGGAGATGTGATGAAGAGGAGGAAGGGAAAGTGGTTCCAGAAGGGAGATGTGATGAAGAGGAGGAAGGGAAGGTGATTCAGAAAGGGAGATGTGATGAACAGGAGGAACGGAAGGTGATTCAGGAAGGTGATGTGATGAAGAGGAGGAAGTGAGGGTGATTCAGGAAGGTGATGTGATGAAGAGGAGGAAGGGAAGGTGATCTGATGATGAGGGGGAAGGGAAGGTGATTCAGTAAGGTGATGTGATGAAGAGTAGGAAGGGAAGGTGATTCAGGAAGGTGAAGTGATGAAGAGGAGGAAGGGAAGGTCATTCAGGAAGGTGGTGTCATGAAGAGGAGGAAGGGAAAGTGGTTCCAGAAGAGAGATGTGATGAAGAGGAGGAAGGGAAGGTGATTCAGAAAGGGAGATGTGATGAAGAGCAGGAAGGGAAGGTGATGTGGTGAAGAGGAGGAAGCGAAGGTGATTCAGGAAGGTGATGTGATGAACAGGAGGAACGGAAGGTGATTCAGGAAGGTGATGTGATGAAGAGGAGGAAGTGAGGGTGATTCAGGAAGGTGATGTGATGAAGAGGAGGAAGGGAAGGTGATCTGATGATGAGGAGAAAGGGAAGGTGATTAAGTAAGGTGATGTGATGAAGAGTAGGAAGGGAATGTGATTCAGGAAGGTGAAGTGATGAAGAGGAGGAAGGGAAGGTCATTCAGGAAGGTGGTGTGATGAAGAGGTGGAAGGGACGGTGATTCCGGAAGGTGATGTGGTGAAGATGAGGAAGGGAAGGTGATTCAGGAAGGGAGATGTGATGAAGAGGAGGAAGGGAAAGAGGTTCCAGAAGGGAGATGTGATGAAGAGGAGGAAGGGAAGGTGATTCAGGAAGGGAGATGTGATGAAGAGGAGGAAGGGAAAGAGGTTCCAGAATGCAGATGTGTTGAAGAGCAGGAAGGGAAGGTGATTCCAGAAGGTGATGTGATGAAGAGGAGGAAGGGAAGGTGATTCAGGAAGGTGATGTGATGAAGAGGAGGAAAGGAAGGTGATTCAGGAAGGTGGTGTGATGAAGAGAAGGAAGGGAAAGTGATTCAGGAACAGGGTGTGATGAAGAGGAGGAAGGGAAGGTGATGTGATGAAGAGGAGGAAGGGAAGTTGAATTAGAAAGGTGATGTGATGAAGAGGAGGAAGGGAAGGTGATTCAGGAAGGTGATGTGATGAAGAGGAGGGGGTAAGTGATTCAGGAAGGTGATGTGATGAAGAGGAGGAAGGGAAGGTGATTCAGCAAGGTGATGTGATGAAGAGCAGGAAGGGAAGATGATTCAGGAAGGTACTGTGATGAAGAGGAGGAAGGGAAGGTGATTCAGGAAGGTGATTCAGGAAGGTGATGTGATGAAGAGGAGGAAGGGAAGTTGATTCAGGAAGGTGATGTGATGAAGAGGAGGAAGGGAAAGTGGTTCCAGAAAGGAAATGTGATGAAGAGGAGGAAGGGAAGGTGATTCAGGAAGGTGGTGTGATGAAGAGCAGGAAGGGAAGGTGATTCAGGAAGGTGATGTGATGAAGAGGAGAAAGGGAAGGTGATTCAGGAAGGTGGTGTGATGAAGAGGAGGAAGCGAAGGTGATTCAGGAAGGTCATGTGATGAAGAGGAGAAACGGAAGGTGATTCAAGAAGGGAGATGTGATGAAGAGGAGGAAGGAAAGGTGATTCAGGATGGGGGTGTGATGTAGAGAAGGAAGGGAAGGTGATGTGATGAAGAGGAGGAAAGGAAGGTGGTGTGATGAAGAGCAGGAAGGGAAGGTGATTCAGTACGGTGATTCAGGAAGGTGATATGATGAAGAGGAGGAAGGGAAGGTGATGTGATGAAGAGGAGGAAGGGAAGTTGATTCAGGAAGGTGATGTGATGAAGAGGAGGAAGGGAAGGTGATCCAGGAAGGTGATGTGATGAAGAGGAGGAAGGGAAAGTGATTCAGAAAGGTGCTGTGATGAAGAGGAGGAAGGAAAGGTGATTCAGGAAGGGAGATGTGATGAAGAGGAGGTAGGGAAGGTGAATCAGGAAGGTGATGTAATGAAGAGGAGGAAGAAAAGGCAGTTCAGGAAGGTGGATGTGATGAAGAGGAGGAAGGGAAGGTAATTCAGGAAGGTGATGTGAAGAAGAGGAGGAAGGGAAGGTGATTTAGGACAGGAAATGTGATGAAGAGGAGGAAGGGAAAGTGGTTCCAGAAGGGAGATGTGATGAAGAGCAGGAAGGGAAGGTGATTCAGGAAGGTGATGTGATGAAAAGGAGGAAGGGAATGTGATTCAGGAAGGTGATGTGAAGAAGAGGAGGAAGGGAAGGTGATTCAAGAAGGAGATGTGATGAAGATCAGGAAGGGAAAGTGGTTCAGGAAGGCAGATGTGATGAAGAGAAGGAAGAGAAGGTGATTCAGGAAGGTGATGTGATGAAGAGGAGGAAGGGAAGGTGAATCAGGAAGGTGATGTAATGAAGAGGTGGAAGAAAAGGCAGTTCAGGAAGGTTGCTGTGATGAAGAGAAGGAAGGGAAGGTGATTCAGGAAGGTGATGTGGTGAAGAGGAGGAAGGGAAGGTAATTCAGGAAGGGAAACGTGATGAAGAGGAGGAAGGGAAAGTGGTTCTAGATGGGAGAAGTGATGAAGAGCAGGAACGGAAGGTGATGTGATAAAGAGCAGGAAAGGAAGGTGATTCAGGAAGGTGATGTGATGAAGAGGAGAAAGGGAAGGTGATTCAGGAAGGTGGTGTGATGAAGAGGAGGAAGCGAAGGTGATTCAGGAAGGTCATGTGATGAAGAGGAGAAACGGAAGGTGATTCAAGAAGGGAGATGTGATGAAGAGGAGGAAGGAAAGGTGATTCAGGATGGGGGTGTGATGAAGAGAAGGAAGGGAAGGTGATGTGATGAAGAGGAGGAAAGGAAGGTGGTGTGATGAAGAGCAGGAAGGGAAGGTGATTCAGTACGGTGATTCAGGAAGGTGATATGATGAAGAGGAGGAAGGGAAGGTGATGTGATGAAGAGGAGGAAGGGAAGTTGATTCAGGAA
Organism: Mobula hypostoma; assembly: GCF_963921235.1. NCBI lineage: Eukaryota > Metazoa > Chordata > Chondrichthyes > Myliobatiformes > Myliobatidae > Mobula > Mobula hypostoma. The sequence continues at coordinate 61,179,832 of NC_086116.1, read as the reverse complement.
GGTGATGTGATGAAGAGGAGGAAGGGAAGGTGATCCAGGAAGGTGATGTGATGAAGAGGAGGAAGGGAAAGTGATTCAGAAAGGTGCTGTGATGAAGAGGAGGAAGGAAAGGTGATTCAGGAAGGGAGATGTGATGAAGAGGAGGTAGGGAAGGTGAATCAGGAAGGTGATGTAATGAAGAGGAGGAAGAAAAGGCAGTTCAGGAAGGTGGATGTGATGAAGAGGAGGAAGGGAAGGTAATTCAGGAAGGTGATGTGAAGAAGAGGATGGGAAGGTGATTTAGGACAGGAAATGTGATGAAGAGGAGGAAGGGAAAGTGGTTCCAGAAGGGAGATGTGATGAAGAGCAGGAAGGGAAGGTGATTCAGGAAGGTGATGTGATGAAAAGGAGGAAGGGAATGTGATTCAGGAAGGTGATGTGAAGAAGAGGAGGAAGGGAAGGTGATTCAGGAGGGTGATGTGATGAAGAGGAGGAAGGGTAAGTGGTTCCAGAAGGGAGATGTGATGAAGAGGAGGAAGGGAATGTGATTCAGGAAGGTGATGTGATGAAGAGCAGGAAGGGAAGGTGATTTAGGAATGGAGATGTGGTGAAATGGAGGAAGGGAAGATGGTTCAGGAAGCTTATGTGATGAAGATGAGGAAGGGAAGGTGATTCAGGAAAGTGGTGTGATGAAGAGGGTGAAGGGAAGATGATTCAGGAAGGCGATGTGATGAACAGGAGGAAGGGAAGGTGGTTCCAGAAGGGAGATGTGATGAAGAGGAGGAAGGGAATGTGATTCAGGAAGGTGATGTGATGAAGAGGAGGAAGGGAAGGTGATTCAGAACGTGATGCAATGACTAACAGGAAGGGAAGGTGATTCAGGAAGGTGATGTGATGAAGTGGAGGAAGGGAAAGTGGTTCCAGAAGGGAGATGTGAAGAAGAGGAGGAACAGAAGGTAATTCAGGAAGGTGGTGTGATGAAGAGGAGGAAGAGAAAGTGGTTCCAGAAGGCAGATGTGATGAAGAGGAGGAAGGGAAGTAGATTCAGGAAGGTGATGTGATGAACAGCAGGAAGGGAAGGTGATTTAGGAATGGAGATGTGGTGAAATGGAGGAAGGGAAGATGGTTCAGGAAGCTTATGTGATGAAGATGAGGAAGGGAAGGTGATTCACGAAAGTGGTGTGATGAAGAGGGTGAAGGGAAGATGATTCAGGAAGGCGATGTGATGAAGAGGAGGAAGGGAAGGTGATTCAGGAAGGTGATGTGATGAAGAGGAGGAAGGGAAGGTGATTCAGGAAGGTGATGTGATGAAGAGGTGGAAGGGAAAGTGGTTCCAGAAGGGAGATGTGATGATGACGAGAAAGGGAAGGTGATTCAGGAAGGTGATGTGATGAAGAGGTGGAAGGGAAAGTGGTTCCAGAAGGGAGATGTGATGATGACGAGAAAGGGAAGGTGATTCAGGAAGGTGATGTGATGAAGAGGAGGAAGGGAAGGTGATTCAGGAAGAGTTTGATGAAGAGGAGGAAGGGAAGGTGGTTCAAGAAGGGAGATGTGATGAAGAGGAGGAAGGGAATGTGATTCAGGAAGGTGATGTGGTGAGGAGCAGGAAGGGAAGGTGATTCAGGAAGGGAGATGTGATGAAGAGGAGGAAGGGAAAGTGGTTCCAGAAGGGAGATGTGATGAAGAGGAGGAAGGGAAGGTCATTCAGGAAGGTGATGTGATGAAGAGCAGGAAGGGAAGGTGATGTGATGAAGAGGAGGAAGGGAAGGTGATTCAGGAAGGTGATGTGATGAAGAGGAGGAAGGGAAAGTGGTTCCAGAAGGGAGATGTGATGATGAGGAGAAAGGGAAGGTGATTCAGGAAGGTGATGTGATGAACAGCAGGAAGGGAAGGTGATTTAGGAATGGAGATGTGGTGAAATGGAGGAAGGGAAGATGGTTCAGGAAGCTTATGTGATGAAGATGAGGAAGGGAAGGTGATTCAGGAAAGTGGTGTGATGAAGAGGGTGAAGGGAAGATGATTCAGGAAGGCGATGTGATGAACAGGAGGAAGGGAAGGTGGTTCCAGAAGGGAGATGTGATGAAGAGGAGGAAGGGAATGTGATTCAGGAAGGTGATGTGATGAAGAGGAGGAAGGGAAGGTGATTCAGAACGTGATGCAATGACTAACAGGAAGGGAAGGTGATTCAGGAAGGTGATGTGATGAAGTGGAGGAAGGGAAAGTGGTTCCAGAAGGGAGATGTGAAGAAGAGGAGGAACAGAAGGTAATTCACGAAGGTGGTGTGATGAAGAGGAGGAAGGGAAAGTGGTTCCAGAAGGCAGATGTGATGAAGAGGAGGAAGGGAAGTAGATTCAGGAAGGTGATGTGATGAAGAGCAGGAAGGGAAGGTGATTTAGGAATGGAGATGTGGTGAAATGGAGGAAGGGAAGATGGTTCAGGAAGCTTATGTGATGAAGATGAGGAAGGGAAGGTGATTCAGAAAGGTGATGTGATGAAGAGGAGGAAGGGAAGGTGATTCAGGAAGGTGATGCAATGACTAGCAGGAAGGGAAGGTGATTCAGGAATGTGATGTGATGAAGAGGTGGAAGGGAAAGTGGTTCCAGAAGGGAGATGTGATGATGACGAGAAAGGGAAGGTGATTCAGGAAGGTGATGTGATGAAGAGGTGGAAGGGAAAGTGGTTCCAGAAGGGAGATGTGATGATGACGAGAAAGGGAAGGTGATTCAGGAAGGTGATGTGATGAAGAGGAGGAAGGGAAGGTGATTCAGGAAGAGTTTGATGAAGAGGAGGAAGGGAAGGTGGTTCAAGAAGGGAGATGTGATGAAGAGGAGGAAGGGAATGTGATTCAGGAAGGTGATGTGGTGAGGAGCAGGAAGGGAAGGTGATTCAGGAAGGGAGATGTGATGAAGAGGAGGAAGGGAAAGTGGTTCCAGAAGGGAGATGTGATGATGAGGAGAAAGGGAAGGTGATTCAGGAAGGTGATATGATGAAGAGCAGGAAGGGAAGGTGATTCAGGGAGGTTATGTGATTAAGAGGAGGAAGGGAAGGTGATTTAGGAAGAGTGTGTTGAAGAGGAGGAAGGGAAGCTGATTCAGGAAGGTGATGTGATGAAGAGGAGGAAGGGAAGGTGATTCAGGAAGGTGATGCGATGAAGAGGAGGAAGGGAAGGTGATTCAGGAGGGTGATGTGATGAAGAGGAGGAAGGGTAAGTGGTTCCAGAAGGGAGATTTGATGAAGAGGAGGAAGGGAATGTGATTCAGGAAGGTGATGTGATGAAGATGAGGAAGGGAAGGTGATTCAGAACGTGATGCAATGACTAACAGGAAGGGAAGGTGATGTGATGAAGAGGAGGAAGGTAAGGTGATTCAGGAAGGTGATGTGATGAAGAGCAGGAAGGGAAGGTGATTCAGGAAGGTGGATGCGATGAAGAGGAGGACCGAAGGTGGTTCAGGAAGGGAGACGTGATGAAGAGGAGGAAGGGATGGTGATTCAGGAAGAGTGTGATGTAATGAAGAAGAGGAGGATGTGACACATGAAGAGGGAGCAATGTGGAGGAGGAGGGGAGATAACGAAGAGGAGAGTAAGGTGACAAAGTGGAGGGAGAAATGACTGAGGAGGAGGGGTAACTTCTTCAAAGCAAGGTAGGCATGTGGAATGAGCTGCCAAATGAAGTAGTCGAGGCAGGAAAAAAAACCAACATTTAAAAGACATTTGGAAAAGGTACATGAGTAGGAAAGATTCAGAGGGACTTGCGCCAAATGCAGTCAAGTAGGACTGGCTTAGCCAGCCTTCACCAACAGCATGATTGAGTTGGGCAGAAGGGCCTGTTTCTGTGCTGTATTGCTCTACAATTGTCTAAGTGATTTAGAGGAGGAACGAATAGAGGAATGGGAGGTGGAGGCAATAAACAGGCTGGGGTACGGTGAAGAAGGGGGAGGGAGAGGTGATGTAGGGAAAGGGGATATGATGAGGTGGAAGTGACACAGGAATAATGGTGAAGAGATAAAGGAGGATTTGGGAGATATGGTTGAGCAGGAGGAGGAAGCAGGAGATGAAGTAAAGATGGTGGAAGAAGAGGAGGGAAAGTTGAAGAAGATGAGATAACAGAGGAAGAGTGGGGAGAGTGGAGAGTGATGGAAGAAGAGGGGGAAGGTAACAAATTAAGAGAAGTGTAGAGATGACGGCAGAGGTGGGTGAAGGGAGGTGAAAAGAATTGGTGGTAACTGGTGGGAAAAAGGCAGTAATGATGGAAAGGGGAGAGAGCTCACAGAAGAGAAAGAAAGGTGATTGAGAAAAGGTTGATGGAGAAGGAGGCAGAGAGAGAAGTGATTGGGCAGAAGGGGGTACAAATGAAGGAGGAGAGTTCAACTGACAACTTTGGAGGGGGTACTGATGAGGGGGATAACAGAGGAGGAAGAGGAAGTGACAGAGCAGGGGAAAGAAGTTGATAGTGGAGGAGCCGTGACTGGCAATGCAAGAGTGACACTGGCTGTGGAGTAAGAGGGCAATGAAGAGAGGGAGGCGGAGGAAGTGGGCAGAGTTGCGAAGATGGAAAAGAGAATGAAGAAAATGAAGAGGAATAAGATCCCCACTGTGCTCCCACAAGTCATTCTAAAAGGTCTCATCATTGAATTGGTCTCAGGAAAGATGACCCGTGTATTCTGGTGAATTATAATCCCTTAGCCAAACCTTACCTCTGATTACACTGGACAACAATTTTTTTCAAAGGTGTTACTTCCTCAGAATTCTTTTATGATAGACTACTAGATACTGAACACAAATATAATTTCAGTCTATTTGCATCATGTAGGAATTTGGAGAAACAAGAATTAACTTTTATTGAATATAATGTATTTAATTACAACAGTGCTGACACTGCAGAAGTTCAGCTAAGCTAAAGGTGTTTGTTGATGATTTTCGTTTATACTCAGTGTCTGAGGCTTCTCACTTAAGTGCCCAACAATAATCAACCAGCATTGATGATTCCATTTTCCCTGATACTGTTTCACCATGACTGCAATGTCCTGGTGAAACCTTTCACCATATTCGTCACTGAGACACCTAAATTTGCAGGGAAGAAGTCTAAATGGGAATGCAGAAAATGGATCTTTCATGATACATTGCACTTCATGGTTTTGTACTCTTGAAGCATGTTGTTAACCAACTGCATGCAGTTTGGTGCTCTGTAGTTGCCAAGAAAATGTTTAATAATCTCCTTAAATGCCGTTAATGCAATTTTCACCAATTCTACCAGTTCTTCAAATTGCCTACCATTGATGATCGATTTAATTTGTGAACCAACAACAATACCTTCCTTAACCCTGGCTTCTGTTATTCTGACTTGAATTGTGAATTGAAATAACGAATATAGGTTAGTTAAAAATAGTGCTTGATAGGGAAATTTCATGGTGATTTTCATGATCAGCAGCCCAAAATCCATAAGATACAGCCAAAAGTATTGAAGAAGCAGAATGTTTGTTATCCAGTGTTAGCGGATATATTGCTGGTTATGCTTTGTTTCCCACATATTGTGACAGTGAATGCACTTCAGTGGTACTTCGTTGTGCGCTGAGGTTTTATAAAGTGTATCAACATAGGTTTTCCATTTGCTTTTTCATAAACTAGCAGTATCCTGGTGAGCCTGCTCTGCAATCAAGCTAAAACATCCCTCCTATTGTGTGAAGCCCCATTTCTTCACTTAATGCAACAACAAACTCCATCCCCCTTCTACAGTTTTGTTTTGTTGGGAAACAAAGAATATTAAAGTGTCTGCGTGCTATTTCTTGCTGAACGGCGGAGCTAAGTGTGGGACTGGAGGCACTCACCACAACGTTGTACTGAGAGACGGAGATGTTACTGGGGGTCACGCTGAGATGGACGCACTGATTGATGTCAGAGGTGAATCTACGCAGTTCAGTGGAGCGCTTGCACTTATCTTTCCTCGTGCACCTGAGGAGAAAAAAAATAGAGGTTCACTTGAGGTGAAGGGACGGGTAGCCATGGATACCATCAGAGCCCATAGCAACCCCAGGTCTGAGGAACCATCACCGCTTTCAGAGGCTGGTTTACAGGCAGAGGGACAATTAGGCTAGATCAACAGTTTTTGAGTATTTGCATTTCATCCACCCACATACACATTTAAAAGATACAGCCCGGTAACAAGCTCTTCCGATCTGATGAGGGCCACCCAAATACACCCATGTGACCAATTACCTTTATGAGGGTTAACCCATTGAAAGCATCTGGCCCAGAAGGGCAACCTGGTCAAGTACCAAAGGCCTGTGCTGATCAACTGACTGCAATGCTCACTGTTCTCTTTAACCTCTCACTTTGTCAGTCAGGTACCCACCTGTTTCAACAGGCTTCAATTATACCGGTGCATAAGAAGATCACTGTAACCTGCCTAAATGACTATTATCCAGTAGCATTTACATCCACTGTGATGAAGAGCTTTGAGAGGTTGGTGATGAAACATATCAACTCCTGCCTGAGAAGTAACTTGGATCTGCTTTAATCTGCCTACCGGCACAACAGGTCACAGTATATACCATTTCCTTGACTCTTTACTCAACCCTGGAACACTTAGACAGCAAAGATGAATACATCAGGATGTTCTTCATTGACTACAGCTCAGCATTCAATACCATCATCCTCTCAAAACTAATCAATAAGCTCCAAGACCAGGGCCTCAATACCTCCTTGTTCAACTGGATCCTCGAATTCCACACTTGGAGACTCAGTCAATTTGGATTCGCAACAACATCTCCTCCACAATTTCCATCAACACAGGTGCACCACAAGGCTGAGTGCTTAGCCCCCTGCTCTACTCGCTTTATACTTATGACTGTGAGGCTAAGCACAGCTCCAATGCCATCTTTAAATTTGCTAATGACACCACTGTCACTGGCCAAATCAAAGGTGGTGACAAGTCAGCATATAAGAGAGAGATTGAAAATCTGGCTGAGTGCTGCCACAACAACCTCTCACTCAATGTCAGCAAGACCAAGGAGCTGATTATTGACTTCAGGAGAAGGAAACCGGAGGCCCATGAGCCAGTTCTCATCAGGGGAGCAGAGATGGAGAGGATCAGTAACTTTGAATTCCTCAGTGTTATCATTTCAGAAGATCTGCTTAGGGACTAGCACGTAAGTGTTATTTCAAAGAAGGCACGGCAGTGGCTCTGATTTCTTAGAAGTCTGTGCAAATTCAGATTTTAATCTAACACCTTGACACACTTGTACAGATGCACAGTGCAGAGTATTCTGACTGGTTGCATCTCCACCTGGTATGGAAACACCAATGCCCAAAAAAACAAAATAGGCTACGAAAAGTGATGGATACAGCCCAGTTCAACATAGGACAAGTCCTTCCCACCGCTGAGCACATCTACAAAGAGCACTGCCACAAGAAAGCAGCATCCATCATCCAGGACCCCAACATGCAGGCCATGCTCTCTTCTTGGTGCTGCCATCGGGAAGGACATATAGGAGCTTTAGGTCCCACAGCACCAGGTCCAGGAACAGTTATTACCCTTCAACCATTAGGCTAATGAACCAGTGTGGATAACTTCACTCAACTCAGCTCTGAACTGACTCCACAACCTATAGACTCACTTTCAAGGACTCTACAACTCGTGTTCTCTGATTTTATTTATTTACTTAATTATTTATTATTAGTGGTAGTATTATTTGTTTTTGTATTAGCAGTTTGTCTTTTTTTGCACATCAGTTGTTTGTCAGTCTTTGTATGTAGTTTTTCATTGATTCTATTGGATTTCTTTGTTCTACTGTGAATGGCCACAATAATGAATCTCAGCATAGCCTATGGAGACATACACTATGCGTACTTTGATAATAAACTTACTTTGAACCTTGAATCTTATCTGCGTTCTTTCTTATGCTACCACATCTTTCTTGTAGGGTGGTGACCACAGTGTATACAATACTGCAAGTGCAGCCTAACTAACACTTCGTACACAATGTCCCAACTTTTATATGCAGATGCTTCTACCCTTATAAGCATCTGAATACCAATGTTTATATCCTCTGTTTAATCCCCTTCATAGGTGCTGCTTGACTTGCTGAGTTCCTCCAGCATTTTGTCTCTGTTGCTTTTATTCAAATACTGAATATGAGCAACACACACAAAATGCTGGAGGAATTCTACAAGTCAGGAAGCACCTATAGAGACAAATACTTGGTCTGTGAAGCCAAGCATGCCAAAATGCCTTCTTTATTATTTTATTCGCTTGTGTTGCCATTTTCAGGGAACTCTCTGTACATTCATAGCATCTCTGTACTCCAAAGATCTCTTTACGGCATATGTCCTGCCATTATTTGACGTCCTAAAATGCAATTCTTCACACTTCTCAGTTAAATTCCAGATTTGTTAGGAAGGAGGATTTGTTTCTGTATCGTGTCTGTCAATTAGTTTGTTCATTCTCCCTGTGACCACATAGGTTTCGTCCAGGGACTTAGGTTTCCTTCCACAGTCCAAAGACGTACCAGTTAGTAGGTTAATTGGTCATTGTAAATTATCCTACAATTAGGCTAGTGTTAAGTACAAACGTTTGTAGGTGGTTAGTTGAATGGTACAGCACGATAGGTTGTGAAGGCCCGTTCCACGCTGTATCTCGAAATAAATGAACGGATGACTCTGAGATTCCATGATAACAACTTCCTTCCCCTCTCTTTTCCTTTGAAGCTCATCATTAGAACCTATGTGGAAACAGACCCAGAAGAGGAGGTGGTGGAGGGTCAGTGGAACTAGCCAGTTGACAGTGTGAATCAATGAACAAGCTCCCAGTGCCAGAGTTACAAAGCTGCCAATACCAATAACGGATCATTAGGGCTTCACTAAAGTGCAGTACAACTTCGTAATAGGATAAGTGTGTGAAATAATACGTTTCAGCTCAGTTGGAAGCCTTCCACAGCTCTTGACTTGCACAGTGCCTGTTGGAGAGGAGGGTGAGCTACTGAAGGAACACACTGCAGTTCCTCACTCCCTCTCCCAGCTGAATCACTACGGTCTGTTCCCAACAGACAAAGGAACTACTAGACTGTTCCCTGATAAACTGGATCAGGCAGTTCCACAACAGAGCCACCAATGCACAAGACCGGAAGGAAATGAAGAGAGTGTAAACTTCGCCGGCTCCCCACCACAGAGGACATCTTCAAAAGGCAATGCCTCAAGAAGGCAGCATCCATCATTAAGGACTCCCACCAACCAGGATATGTCCTCTTCTCATTACCACCCTCTGGGAAGAGGTACAGGAGCATGAAGACACACTCTCAACGTTTTAGGAACAGTTTTATCCCTCTGCCACCAGATTTCTGAATGGTCCATGAACCCATAAACACTACCTCACAATTTTACCCTCTTTCTGCACAAATTTATTTTCAATTATTTCTTAATGTAATTTATAATAATTTTTTCACGTAGTACACTGTACTGCTGCCGCAAAATAACAAATTTCACAACCAATGTTAGTGATAATAAAGCTGGTTCTGGTTAGATGCAGTATCAGGCCAATTAAAATACATTTTCATATTTCAAGATGAATGCTGCATCATTTTGAAATGGCGGGGATAAAGAGATACTGGGTGGGTTCCCACTGAGAAAACAGAGGCAAAACCTCAAGAGGGGTGTCACTGCGAGGTGGGAGGGATAAGGTGATAAGGATATCACTGGAAAAGGCAATGAAACCAGGCCACTCTGGGGAAAGGGGTGACACAGGTCCGTGGGTCAGGAAGGGGAGCGGGTGTGGGACTACTGGGCCAGAGGTCACCAGGGTGGGGGAATGGGGAAAGAATCCACTGGGGCAGGGAACACTGGTGCAGTGGACACTGGAGGCTCCAGCTGGGAGTTTACTGAGGGACACCGAGCTAGAGATCACCAAGGGGGCACTGGGTGAGCGATCACAGGGAGACATTGAGCAAAATGTCTGGGGGGACAAGCAAGCTACAATGTCATCTCTCTGAAGCATTACCTTATGATCCACAAGGTCAAAACAGAAAGGCCAATACAATGGAGCAAGTGGGGCCAGAATGTCATAAGATTCATAGAGCATGGAGGCATGTCATTTGGCCCAAATGGTCCATGCCAACCAAGATGCAACTCTAAGCTAGTCCTATTTAACTACATTTGTCCTATATCTCTCTAAGCCTTTCCTATCCATGTATTTGGCCAAGTGTCTTTTAGTTCTTGATTCTCTAATCCTGGGAAAAGGACTCTCCTTTTCTGTGCCCCACGTGTCCCCTTCACGTCATAACAGCTATTGTCAACACTCTGCTTTACATCTGAAATCAGATTAATACAAGGTTGAAAGCAACATTCCCTTCTCAGCAGTGAGCAGTGAACACAGGGCACCGTTCTCCAGCAAGGGGACATTTTATGGGGCGACATCAGAAGAGGTAGGAAAGGAGACAACTGGCCCTTAGTAAGGATCTAGAAAGGGAATAGATTGGTGAAGATCAGGGAAGGATGCAAGCATGAAGAATGTGTTTTCACGCATGTTCACCATAGACCATTTGGTTCAACTAGCTCAAGCTTGTGTTAATGTTCCACCAGAGCACCTTCACCCACCTCAACCATGGAGAGCACTTGAACCTGTTGCTTTACCGTCTGGTATGTCAGGGCCAGCAGAAGCTGCAAAGAGTTGCAAACTCAACCAGTTCCATCATTTGTCACTAGCCTACCCAGCATCAATGACACCTTCAAAAGGGAACTCCTGAAAAAGGTGGCACCCATCACCCATCACCCAGGGCAACCCCTCTTCTCATTACTGTCATCAGAGAGGAGGTACAGGAGTCTAAGGACATGCACTCTATGTTTTAGGAACAGCTTCGTCCCCTCCACCGTCAGATGTCCGAACAGACAAGGAACCAACTCATGAACACTACCTCATTACTTTTGCTTCCTTCTTGCACGACTTATTTAATTAAAAAATTTGTTATATGTATTTCTTATTGTAAATTAAAGGTTTTTGTTTGCATTGCACTATACTGCTGCCGTAAAACAACACATGTCACAACATATGTCAGTGAAAATAAACCTAATTCTGATTCTGTCAAATTACCAGTCTGTTCCTTCCTCCTTGCTTTACCCGGCAACCTACCTACTCACCTCAACAGCCCCTTGTGTTTGTGAGTTCCACACCCACTCCACTATTTCAGTAAAGAATGTGCCCCTGAAATCCTTGCGGAATTTATTAATTGCTGTTATATAATTAGTTTCCCAAAAGTGGAAACATCCAGCATCGAAACTTTTCAGAAATGGTAGCCCTTCCCTTTCCTTGAGAAAAGAGCCTGTTATACCATCTGATTATTCGCTGTCATGCAAGGTGCATCATTTCTGCATGCAAGTTAAATTTGCCATGGTTATCAGGAAGAGATTAGCATACGAATTGATTCACAGCTTTATTACCAGCATTATTCTTAATGTACTCAGTAATGGATTCTGCGTCCGACTGTGCTGTAAGCCATTAGAGGACCTCCTTTAATGGTGACGGCTCACAATGAGTGGAGTGACGTGCACTGGAGTGTTATTGACTTCGAGAAAAACCGAAGGTTTCTCTTTCGTGGGCCAACACTGACAAACCAGCAGAAATCCAACAAAGGAACACAGACACCTTTGTCTGTTTCAGCTAGACTGCCTTTCAGCTACTTCTTTCTATTGGCTTGTGTATGGGCACTCCAGCCAAACCATCCACTGACAGTTCCAAGCACACAGAAGCGGTGAGGTTCGCTGACAAGGGGCGAACACAACTTCGAAAGTGATGTTGCCCATGCAGTACTGTGGGAAAGCGGCAGAGTCCACGCTGGTTCTCTGGATGTGGCCTTCCCTTCTAGAACATCCTTGTCCACTCGTCCCTCCCTACTGATCTCCCTCCTGGCACTTATCCCTGCAACAAATGGATAGCATCCAAGACAAGCTTTTCACTGTATCTTGGTACATGTGACAATAACAAACTACTACCAATACTCAACAGGTCAAGAAGCATCTGTGGAAGGAGGGGCAGAGTTAATTTTTCAGATCAATCATGTTTCATCAGAATGACGCTGCAAGCAAACCTTACCACCTTTCTAAAACATTAACTATGTTTTTCTCTCTCCACAGCTGCAGCCTCAGGATTTTCTGTTTTCATCTCAACCAGCAGCATTGGAGTTCCTATTGTTACAGGAGGGCCTGATCTTGTTGGTAGAATCTCAGGTGGTGACGAGCAGGCGTACAGGAGTGAGATATGCCAACTAGTGGAGTGGTGTCGCAGCAATAACCTGGCACTCAGTAAGACGAAAGAGCTGATTGTGGACTTCCAGAAGGGTAAGATGAAGGAACACACACCAATCCTCAGAGGGAGAGAGAGAGAGCCGTTTCAAGTTCCTGGGTGTCAAGATTTCTGAGGATCTAACCTGGTCCCAACATATCGATGCAGTTATACAGGAGGCAAGCCAGCGGCTATACTTCATTAGGAGTTTGAAGAGATTTGGTATGTCAACAAATACACTCAAAAACTTCTATAGTTGTACTGTGGAGAGCATTCTGACAGGCTGCATCACTGTCTGGTATGGAGGGGCTACTGCACAGGACTGAAAAAAGCTGCAGAGGGTTGTAAATTTAGTCAGCTCCATCTTGGGCACTAGCCTACAAAGAAGCCAGGACATCTTTAGGGAGCGGTGTCTCAGAAAGGCAGCGTCCGTTATTAAGGACGTCCAGCACCCAGGAGATGCTCTTTTCTCCCTGTTACCACCAGGTAGGAGATACAGAAGCCTGAAGGCACACACTCAGCGATTCAGGAACAGTTTCTTCCCCTCTGCCATCTGATTCCTAAATGGACATCTAACCCTTGGACACTACCTCACTTTTTTATAATACTGTATATCATACTTCTGGTTTTTGCATGATTTTTAATCTATTCAATATACGTATACTGTAATTGATGTATTTATTAATTTATTATTATTATTTTATTTTGTTTTTTTTCTTCTGTATTATGTATTGCATTGAACTGCTGCTGCTAAGTTAACTAATTTTCTGATAATAAACCTGATTCTGATTCTGATCTCCTCTGCATTGTTCAACTCAGATGAAGGTGCAAATCTCAGACAGAGTCCTTCTTTAAACATACAGGGAGTTTTTATTGGGAAGAAAGTCTACTTGTGAAATAAAAATAAGTCCTGGCCTTTGGGAAGACTAACAATCTAGATCACCTCCAAGGTTCACTGAGAAGGTGCAGAGGAAGCTGGAGAGAACTCTTGCTACAGTTCTCCCCTCTACATTCTCGAACTCCACTCCTCCCACGACGGAGTGCCAATTTCTGACAGCGGGGAGACCAGGAAGGTGAGTCTGTACCAGAGATATTCACAGACTTCCCTGGTAAGCAGAGCCAGGCTGAACCCACTGCTGAAGAGCCACTGTGTGCAGATGGGTCTAGAACAGGGCCACATTCAGGGATTGAGTAACTGGAAATAGAACTGGAGCTGATTTATTACTGTCACATGTACTGAGGTATGGTAAAAAGCTTGTCCTAAATTCTGTTCATATGGATCAGAACATTCCACAGTGCACTGAGGAAGAACATACTTTATACTTTATTGTCACCAAACAATTGATACTAGAATGTACAATCATCGCAGCGATATTTGATTCTGCGCTTCACATTCCCTGGATTACAAATATTAAATATTATAAATATTAAAAATAGTTAAAATTAGTAAATATTAAACATTTAAATTATAAATCATAAATAGAAAACAGAAAAATGGAAAGTAAGGTAGTGCAAAAAAACGAGATGCAGGTCCGGATATTTGGAGGGTAAGGCCCAGATCCAGGTCAGGATCCATTCAGCAGTCTTATCGCAGTTGGAAAGAAACTGTTCCCAAATCTGGCCGTACGAGTCTTCAAGCTCCTGAGCCTCCTCCCGGAGGGAAGAGGGACGGAAAGTGTGTTGGCTGGAATAAAGTGATATAGCGACAGAGAAAGTACAATGCAGGTAAACAACAAGGCACAAGATCATAATGAGATGAGGTGGGGAAAGTGTTGGTAATTAACTTGAAAAGATTTCTGCAGCTCTCTCACCTTCACTCATAGGGGAGGGCAGCAAAATCAAACACTGTCCTTCACTGGGGGGCACGTGCCCTTTGCATTATTGCTAGGCACCCCAATTGTCAACATATAAAAACCCCACGAGCCTAGTTAGTTAGACTTGGGAGGCAGCTGTCCTGAATGTGGGATTGGGGAGGAGGGGGATCTGAAACATGAATCCCTTCTGCTCAGCCCGATGGCCCGCACATGGTTACCTGGCAGTCAAATAATGTGCTGTCAATTACTGACCTGTGACCCACAGTGATGTGGGTAAGGAAACAGGAGGAGGAATGGTGGGTGAGAATCAGAATCAGGTTTAATAGTACTGGCATACACCATGGAAGTTGTTGTTACATGGGAGCAGTGCATTGCAATACATAATGATAAATACTGTAAAGATTAAGATAGGTGTATACAGTGTATACCAAGTTAACCTAAATGAGCAGTGCAAAAAGAGAAAAAAAAAGACTAGTGGAGGTAGTGTTCATGGGTTCAATGTCCACTCAGAAAGCAGATGGCAGAAGGGAAGATGCTGTTCCTTTTATTTATTGAGATACAGCACAGAATAGGCCCTTCCAGTCCTTCAAGCTGCGTAGCCCAGCAATCCCCCATCTCAGTCCTAGCCTAATTACAATACAACTTACAATGACCAATTAACCTTCCAGCCAGTACGTCGTTGAACTGTGGGAGGAAACAGGAGCACCCAGAGGAAACCGACGCATTCACAGGGAGAATGTATAAGCTCCTTACAGGCATTAAACCTGGGTCACTTGCACTGTAAAGTGTTGTGCTAACCACTATGTGCCGTCTGAATCATTGAGCCTGTGTCTTCAGGCAGATGATAAACCGGACAAACATTCCTTTTTTTCCTGAAAAATACAGAAAAAGAGGGACCCTTCCCGTAGATCTGCACTTTGCTTTATTTAACAAATAAATTTTATTCACAATAAAATGATATACAAAAGAAGACCGGTGCAAAACGTCCACATTCATGGTCAATACACCCAGTAGTCCTTCAAGAGGACCACACCCTTGTCGTAGGGTTTGGAGGCTTGTGCTAGCTGGAGTCAGGGCCTTGTGCTTTGGCTCTTGGTAGGGTCACCCTTGCCAAACACGTCAAAGGTTAGAAGCCAGACTAAGAGTGGTCCACCGGTCCTCCAGGTTTCTGGGGTTCAGCTCAGGGCTAACAACCGTGACTGGTAAAACAAAATTATTATGGCAAGAGCAATGAAGAATTCTTCTATAACTGTGTGCGGTGGTATGGACAGACAGAGATGGAGGACTTTCACTGAGGCATTATGGGCAGTAAGTAAGTAAGTACATTCAGTAGTGTTAACTTATTTTTTGAAGAATTTAACGCTATAGGATCATAGCCATCATGTGGCCCCACAGGGCAAGGCACCATTTCAATATCTCAGGGGCTTCCCCATCTGACTCAGCCCCTCCATGCCTAGTCGCGGAAGGAAGCTAGACTGTGGTTCTTCCCCACAGAGCCGGACTCTTGGTTGCACCATGCCTCATTAGTCCCTCAGGACGTCCTCCTGCAGCCTGGAATGTGATAGTCAATAGCATTTCCTTACGGACATCTCAATGGGCATTAGTTTGTTTAGAGATACAGGGTGGAGCAGGCCCTATCAGCCCAACGAGCCACGCCACCCAGCAGCAAACCTATTTAACCCCAGCCTAATCACAGGACAATTTACAATGATCAATTAACCCACTAAAGACAAGGTTAATCCTTATGTCTTTGGAGTGTGGGAGGAAATCGTAGCACCCGGAAGAAACCCACACAGTCATGGGAAGGATATACAAGCTCCTTACAGACAGTGCCGGAAATGAACTCCGAACTCCGGTACCCCAGCTGTAACAGCATCGCTCTAACTGTGGTGCCCAGGAAGCTGGGAATTCTCCCGAGAACTGTGAAAAAATGTACACTTGTGCTGCCATTAACCCATCTCCACAATACAATCAGGGAGACAAAATAACCTTTTAAGTGAAAGTACTTTCCCATTATCACTGCATGAGGGAATCTAATCTTGATTGAGCGCGGAGCCCATGTAATGTGTATGAGCCTTTTACTCTCTAGACTGCCTATCAGATCCACCTCATCGGTTCCTCTTGCTTCTGACTGCAATCTAAGGAGATGGATTTTGGATGAAGAAACCCTGTCTTCATGTCAGGGAAGGGTGCTTTGCCAGTTTAACCCCAGCACAAAAATGGGAACCCTTGCATTCCTATATCACCCCAGGCTGTCCCAGTACTGGCCTGGTTCTGTAAGTAAAATTCTGTGTCTGCACTTGGCCAAGTTACCTTGCCATCACTAATATGATTGCCTTTTTCTATGCAGGCTGCAGTGCCATGTTAATAAGTGAATATTAATAACGCTCATTACAATAAATTTTCATAATTTTATGCTGGCACAGCAGAATTACATTTGAATGAATGCTGTGGAGAAAATTGCCTCCGTCAGCGTTAGAATTAAGGGACTATTTTTGAGTGACCTTCCTTTGAAAATACCATCTGCTGATGACAATGATGGACCTCTGGTATCTCAGTCAAGTGACCTTTTCATATGTGAAGGTCGGACCTCGTACTTGAAACATGAGCAAATCTGCAGATGCTGGAGATCCAAAGCAACACACGCACAAAATGCTGGAGGAACTCAGCAGGCCAGGCAACATCTATGGAAAAGAGGAAACAGTCGATGTTTCAGGCTGAGACCCTTCATCAGGACTGGAAAGGAAGGAGAGAAGTCGGAGTAAAAAGGTGAGGGGAGGGAAGAAGTACAAGGTGGAAGGTGAGGTGAAACTGAGATTTCTCTAACTTTTGATAATTGCCACCCCATCCTTACCCACTCCTGTTTCCCTCTCTCAAATTATCTCCTTACCTGCTCTCTGGTGCTCTTCCACTTTCCCTTTCTCTACCCTCTGTCAGGTTCCCCCTTCTCCAGCCCTTTATCTCTTTCAATCAACTTCCCAGCTCTTTACTTCACTCCCCTCCCCCTCTCTCAGGTTCATCTCACCTGCCGCCCTGTACTTCCTCCTCCGCTCTCCACACCTTCTTACTCTGACATCTCATTCCTCTCCAGTCTTGAAGATGGGTCTCGGCCCGTCACGTCGATTGTTTACTCTTTTTGTTGTATTTTAATCTGGCTTTTCACATCTTCAACTTGTTAAATCAACACATTACTTCTAAGTGAATTACCAAGGTTAACCAATGAAACACTCAGAAATTGAGAGATGTAAGGCTTTTTGTTCGATGGACCACTAAGGAATGTGAAGCAAACTACAATAAGATGAATTAGGGATCCGATCAACTATTACCTTTGCATGATAGTATTAAATACTCTTGTTCCTATGTGCCAGTTTGCAAGACAATATTTAATGAAATCAGTGTACCTTTAAATACAAATGGTCTACAACTTCCAAGCAGTTTTATGCCCACACATACGCAATACCTCTGACGGGTGGGGAGAATATCCATAACACTCAATAAACGACATTTATTTAATTTTATACTGGCATGGCCGTAGTAGAATTGAGTTCTGTGGCAGAAATTGCCTTAGTCAGCACCAGAATACAAAAGTTGTGATTTTTCTCCTCCTGACTGTTGCTTGAGGAAAAAAAAGCGAAGGGAAAGGAGAGTTAATGCAGTGAAGGCAATTGGATTGAAATTACAGGGAGACAGAAGCAATGGTAAACGTTAGAAATGTGAAGGAGAATATCACTACAAAAAATGCCAAAACATTTTCCCATGACTGACTTTACAGGTGGAAAATTGCTGTTAGAATCAGTGTCTCTGTGTGAATGAAAAGGTCTGCAAAGTGGGGAAGCACCATTCGTCGGTGCAATTTGTACAACCAAGTGTTTGTTAAATAAGATGACAGCAGGTGGAATCTGACATAATTTTTCAAAGTTCAAAGCAAATTTTATTATCAAAGTACATATATGTTACCATATACAACCCTGAGATTCATTTTCTTGTGGGCATACTTAACAAATCTATAGAATAGCAACTACAACAGGATCAATGAAGGACTGCCCAATTAGGGCATTCAACCAGAGTTCAGAAGACAGCAAAGGTGTGCAAATGCAAATACAAATGCCTTTTCATGTTATTATATGTAAGGTGATGAAACTATAATTGAGCACTCATTCAAATACATTAGTAGGGCATCCAAGTCTTAAACCTGCTTCACCATTTAATGATATGATAGGGGCATGACTGTTAATGGAACTCCACCCACAGTAAGCTTTCACCCCCTTGATAAATAAGAATCTAACTCCCCCTGCTGTAAAATATATTTATAGACACTGCCTTCACCACCTTTGGAATGGAGATCCAAGGACTCTCAATTGTTCATGACAAAGGGTTTCACCTCAACAGGTAACCCAGTTACTTTAAACAGAGGGCCTTGGTTCTAGGTTCTTCCACATGAAGTAGAATTCCCTCTACACTCTGTAAAATAGTCAGGGACTTCAATGGTCTCTGGCTTAATTGGGTGCAATTTACTAGTTTAAGTGACAACAAAAAAAGCAACTAAATACTTTGTTATTCACACTGTTTCTGGTAAACGATCACTGCAAACAGTGGCCTGAGGCTTCCTTCCCTGTCGGAGTTAAACTGAGTTGCCTATACGGTCTGGCATTTTTGTGGTGTGACTGGAGTCTTGCTGGGCAAGACAGTTGCAGCATGTCAGGGCTGAAGTTGCCGGAGCGGACTAGGAGGAAGATTGACGCAGTGGAGCCAAGACAAGTTGAGGAGAGATCTGAGGTTTGGACAATTTAAGCTCTGGGCCAGATTAAAGTGGTTGGGGCGCTGGGGTCGGAGGTAAGAGACGGGACACGTTGGCTCACTACACTACTGGGGAAGGGAGGTTATTCGTACCTGTGCTGGACTGAGGCTGTGGCCTGCAACTAGTGGACATCTAGATTGACTGTAGTGATACCTGGCATTGTGAACTTCACTTCTGAATGCTGTTTGCTTGCTTTTACTGTTCGCACGATTCGTTTTTTTTCTCTCGGCATACTGGGTGTTTGATGGTCTTTTGTTTTTAGTGGGTTCTGACGGGGTTTTTTTGTTTCGTGACTGCCTGTAAGGAGACAAATCTCAAGGTTGCATCATGTATACATACTTTGATAATAAAATATACTTTGAACTTACTTTATTTTTTTGAACTCCAATTGACACAATCCTCATTTGTCCAGACTTTTGTCAGTAGCAACCTTCCCATTCCAGGCAATATCTGACAAACTGCTTCAATTGCATTAGCATCCATTCTTTAATAATGCTTCAGCTGCAGTTTCACCAATGCCTTTTATAACTGAAGCATAATCTCTTCCAATATCTTTAATTACCTAAACAATATATATTGATTTTCTTAACTTCCAGTAATTTCAACCCCACATCTCCCTTCTCTCTTTTCCATTCCCCATTCTGACTCCCCCTCTTACTCCCTCCATTTTCTTCATTACCTCCCTCTGGTGCCCCTCTTCCTTCCATTTCTCCCATTTCTCCCATTGTCCACTCTCCTTTCCTCTCAAATTTCTTCCAACATTTTGTGTGTGCTGCTCAAAACTTGCAGCATCTGCTGTATCTCATGAGTTCTGAGCTCTGGCTGGGCAGGGACACTGACCTCAGGCTCTCCACACCCAGTCCATCAGCCCTTGCAGACTGAGTTCATCCATCAGAGGCAGCCCATCAGGGAAGCTTTCGGTAGGTTGGTTCATTGGGTACTTTGATCTTGATCATTCTGCACGTGGAGCCTCAACCAGTGGGTAACTGTCCCAACACACCAACCCTGTGTTTGGGCTCATGATGATAATTTGGCTTGATGTATTACAGCCAGTTAACATTTCATAGAGTTTGGACACTATTGTCTTTGATGAAATTCAGCAACTTCTACAAACAGCAATGTTGTAAAGGTTAGATAATCTGCTTTGGTGACATTAAGTAAAAATAGTCAGTCCCTTGCAGAGACTCTCTTGCACTTATTGACTCACCAAGGTGACTCCAATGGCAGCTCAGTGGCAGTCCCACAATATCAGTGGATCTGAGCTGGAGACAGGACAGAATGGGTAGATTACAAAGCTTACTGCAAGCAACTGCTCTCTCCCTAGTGCTCTTTCATCTGATTTCTCTCCCCAGTCTTAGAACATGGAACCTACCCTTCGGCACCCAATGTTGTGCCAACTTTACCCTACCTCAAGCTCAATCTAACCCCTCCCTCCTACACAGTCCTCCTTTTCAATCATCCATGGGCCCAAGGGTTTCTTAAATGCCTTTGATGTATTTACCTCTGGCAGGGTGTTCCACACACCACCGCTCTCTGTGTAAAAATACTTGCTTCTGACGTCCAACCATATACTTTCCTCCAATCACCTTAAAGTTATGCCCCTGGTATTACCCAAGTCCACCTTAGGAAAGAGTCTCTGGCTGTCCACTCAATCTATGCTTCTTATCATCTTGTATTGAATTGAATTGACTTTATTACTTACATCCTTCATATACATGAGGAATAAAAATCTTTACGTTACATCTCCATTCAAATGTGCAATATGCAATCATAGTAATTTATAATAAATATTATGTACAACAGGATAGTCAATATAACATAGAAATACAGTTGTGTCAGAATTAAATAATCATTCTGATGGCCTGGTGGAAGAAGCTGTCCTGGAGCCTGTTGGTCCTGGCTTTTATCCTGTGGTACCATTTCCTGGATGGTAGCAGCTGGAACAGTTTGTGTTTGGGGTGACTTGGGTCTCCAATGATCCTTTGGGCCCTTTTTACACACCTGTCTTTGTAAATGTCCTGAATAGTGGGAAGTTCACCTCTACGGATGCGCTGGGCTGTCCGCACCACTCTCTGCAGAGTCCTGTGATTGAGGGAAGTACAGTTCCCATACCAGGCAGTGATGCAGCCTCTGTCGTTGCCTCTCATCCTCCTTCACTCTAAAGGGATGATCACACTGCACCTTTTACAATGCTACCATTCCACGTCCACCCGAGAGATGAGGCACGACCTCAGTTTATTGAAACATCCTAAGGGCAGCGCCTGAGAGAATACAGCGCTGCCATGGAGTGTCAGCCTAATTTGGTAACTGAACATTGGAAGGTGAAGTGACCACACTGGGCCTCCAATGTTATCAGCGTTCAGTCCATGGAGCAGTGAAGCCAAGACACAACAAGTCCCTACTAGCTCTCAGCAGGACGTGCACATTAATCATGGTACAGCCAACATCCACTGAATGAGAGCAGCTATTTGTTGCAAGAGTGCAGGGTGGAATCAATATTGACATAAACCATCCCTTGTCATAGCACCATCAAACCTGCCTTCACAGACCAGAAACACAGAGATCTTACCTGAGATTTGAAGGCCCCTGAACTGACATACATCTTCTGACCCCTCATGTTCTCTATTTCAACTGTGAACAGGCTTAATAAGCCCCAGAGATTGGTGATGCAGTCCCACAACTGGGCCCACTGTACTGACTCACTAAGGCCAACTCCGTGGCAATCCCAGTGACAGTGGATGTGAACTGGAGACAGACCAGGACGGGTAGATGACAATAGTCAGTACAGACACCCTCTCTCTCACATATTGCTCTCCTCAGGTGGACTCAGTCACACCCCAGTCCTCCTTCACTCACTCCTTAGTACTCTTTCGTCACTCCCGAGTGCTCTCTCATTCACTCTCCTCACACCTTACTCCCTCCCCCCTCATCATTTCCCAGTGCTCCCTCATTCACTCCCCTGTGGCCCCTCACTCCTTACTACCACCTCATCATTTCCCAGTGCTCCTTCACTCACTCCCCATTCACTCCTTGGAACTCTCTCACTCGCTCTCCAGAACCCTTTCACTCCCTCCTTGACAGAACGAGGTTTCTTGAATCACTCGGTCTATGCTGCTCCCATCTTTAACATTCTCCTTCTCCTCATTTCCCTGTACCCCTGCAATGTATTCTCTCCCAAATGCCCATCAACTCTCCCTCAAATGCTTTGCCACCCAAGTAGAGTGAGGGGCAAATTACAGAGATTAACTGGAGTACGAGCACAGTTTTGGGATGTGGGCTGAAACTGGGGCAACCATAGTCACTGAATGATGTGAAAGAGCAATGAGAGAGCATCAACACCTGCTGCATCGCTGTGTCTACACCCTCTCCCCACTCACTCATCAATGCTCACTCTTCATCTCTTTCCCACTCCACTGATGTCCCATCACAACCTCCCTGTTTCTCACTAATGCTCCTTCCCCTTTCCCTCCAATGTGGCCATCTCCCTCCTCCTCCAGTGCCTTCCCCTCTCTCCCGCTCCCCTCAGTGGTACCTCCACCTCCCACTCTCTTCCCCCAGTGATCCCTCCCATCTCTTGGACATGGTCTATACCTTTCTCTCCAAAGCTCTCGTCATCTCTACCCTCTTCCCTCCTCAGCAGTCCTTTTTCCTCCACATTTTTCTGGCTCTTTAAGGTCTCTTCTTCATAACTCAGTACTTATTTCCATCTCTCTCATATCCCAAGCATGCTCTCTCACAATGTGCTTACCTTGGCTTACAGTTCCTCAGTTTCAGTGATGTTCATGGTCTCTGTGTCTGAGCCCTGACACCAACTGTGCTCTCACAAGAATATGGATGTGTTGATCCCCATGGATCTCCCACCCAGCACTTATCCCTGTAAGCGCAAGTGCTACACCTGTCCCTACACCTCCTCTCTTGCCACCATTCAGGGCCCCAAACAGTCCTTCCAGGTGAGGCAACACTTCACTTGTGAGTCTGTTGGGGTCATCTATTGCATCCGGTGCTCCCAGTGCGGCCTCCTCTACATCGGTGAAACCCGACGCAGATTGGGGGACCGCTTCATTGAGCACCTCCGCTCCATCTGCCACAACAGACAGGATCTCCCGGTAGCCACCCACTTCAACTCTGCTTCCCACTCCCATTCAGATATGTCCATACATGGCCTCCTCTACTGCCATGATGAGGCTAAACTCAGGTTGGAGGAGCAACACCTCATATACCGTCTAGGTAGTCTCCAGCCCCTTGGTATGAACATAGAATTCTCCAACTTCCAGTAATTCCCTCCCCCTCCCTTCCCCTATCCCTCTGTCACTCTGCCCCCTCCCCCAGCTGCCTATCACCTCCCTCATGGTTCCACCTCCTTCTACTAGCCATTGTGTTTTCCCCTATTCTTTCTTCACCTTTACTGCCTATCACCTCCCTGCCTCCCCTCCCCCATCCCCTTATCTTTCCCCTTACTGGTTTTTCACCTGGAACCTACCAGCCTTCTCCTTCCCACCCTCCCCCCACCTTCTTTATAGGGCCTCTGCCCCTTCCCTCTACAGTCCTGACAAAGGGTTCCGGCCTGAAACGTTGACTGATCGTTTCCACGGATGCTGCCCGACCTGCTGAGTTCCTCCAGCGTGTTCTGAGTGTTGGATGTGTTGAGTATTATTAAGACAGAGGTTGGTTAAATTCTTGATTAGTCAGGGCATGAAAGGATACAGGGAGAAGGCAGGAGATTGGGGCTGAGAGGGAAAATGGATCAGACATGAAGAAATGGTGGAGCAGACTCATTGGACCAAATGGCCTAATTCTGCTCCTATATTTTATAGTCTTATGGTATTCCCAAGCAGACAAGTCCAACATGATCTGAGTCTATGTCTACTGATGCTTCTGGCCCATTGTTTCCAGGAGCTTGGGCAATGATCTATGAATTACAGTCTCCCCTTCAGTGGAATCATGGTCCACTGTCAATATTAGGGTGGGGGAGGTGAAACAAATGGTCGACTATCAACAATAGAAACACAGGACTTAATCCAAATCCTGAGGGAAAAAATGCAACTGAGCCTTTACCTAACTGGCACTTACCACAGGGAGCCACACTGTCCACAGTGTCCTGGCAGTGTAGTTACCAGATATAAGAACGTTAGCCATAAAAATATTTACTCAAATATATTCCTTAAGAGATGAAGAGTTCCAAATCCCTTGATGAAGACTGGTCTTTCCTAAATCAGATTTTATTAGATTCAATTGAGCAAATCCTCCCTTTATTTACTGACCTATTTATAAATGCAGGGTATTAAAGCTCGAAATCTCACTGTTCAATCATCCCTTGCATAATCTCAATTCACCAGATCAAATCTCTCCCACTGAGCACCTGTTTCCTTTGAAGTTGTGCTGCAGTAAGTCTGCTAAACCCTGCCTTGTCTTCAGAAACAATAGGCCTCGGCCACAAGCTTGCAGTTTCAAAGTTCAAAGTAAATTTATTATCGAGTACATCACCATATACTACCCTGAGATTTGTTTTCTTGCAGGCATTCATAGTAAATACAAAGGAACATAATAGAGTCAGTGACAAACTGCACATAAAGACAGACAAGTAACCAATGTGCTTAAGAAGGCAAACTGTACAATTACAAAAATAGCACATAATAGCAATAATAAATAATAACTAAGTTGTAAATAATATTAAGAACATGAGGCGTAGAATCGTTGAAAATGAGTGCATAGGTCGTGGAATCACTTCAGTGAAGTTACCCACACTGATTCAGAAGCCTTATGGTTGAGGGGTAATTCCTGTTACTGAACCTGGTGCTGTGGGACTTAAGGCTCCTGTTCCTCCTTCTCAATGGCAGCAACAAGAAGAGAGCATGGCCAGGATGGCCAGTTTAGTGAGCTTCCACAGTAGATTCTCAGAAAGACAACATCCATCATTAAAGACCCTCACCATCTGGGGCCATACCCTCTCCACATTGCTGCCATGAGGTACAGACACCTGAAGACACTTGCATCAGAGTTCAACAACAGCCTCTTTGCCACTGCCATCAGGTTCATGAACCGAATTGAAAAGACTCTAACACTTGCTTGGACTATATGTTTTTCCTCATTCTGAATCTGAACTATTATTTATTTATTGTGCAATTTATGTACAAATTATGTTAATTTATGTTAATTTAAGTTTATGTGAACCAGTGTTTATCATATTTATAATGTACTGTGCTGCTGCTAAAAGCTAATTTTCACAGCACTTATACCCTGGGTATTTATGCCTAAACCTCAGAATAAACTTGAAATCCCAGCAGACATCTAAAGAACCAGAAGAGAGAAAATGATAAAAATCAACCGTGACCAAGGCTAGTAATAGTTTGCTGTGCATTACTTCAACACAGATACTAAACAATTTGCTTTGAGCAGGTCATTACCTGGAATGTCCTGAATATTTTATATCTTAATAAAATAATATGTGTTAAACATCAAAAAATATGAAGAAAGAAAAAACATAGATTAGCTTTACTTGTCACATGTACATCAAGATATTGAAACATACAATGAAATGCATTGATTTGCATCAATGACCAACACAGTCTGGGTATGTGCTGGGGGCAGCCCACAAATGTCGCCGTGCTTCCAGTGCCAACATAGCCTGCCACAACTCACTAACTCAAACTCGTACGTCTTTGGAACGTGAGAGAAAACCGCAGCACCTGTGGGAAACCCACATGGTCATGGAGAGAACGTACAAGCTCATTACAGGCAGTGGAGGAGGAGGGAGTTGTTCAAAGTTCAAAGTACATTATTATTAAGTATGCATACATTATACAACCTTGAGATTTGCCTCTTTACTGGCAGCCACAAAAGAAGGAACCGAAAGAACGCATTACAGAAAGACCAACAAACACCTAATACACGAAGGGAGAGGGAAAAAAACACAAATCAGGCAAACAATGAAACAAGCAACAGCATTCGGAGTGGAAGTACTCCATTAATGCCACAGCTACGCTAGCGTGCTGTCTTCAGAAATAGAATGGGGGGGGGAGGGAGTGGGGGGGGGAAGAGAGGGAGAGAGGGGGAAAGAGTGAGAGAGAGAGAGAGAGAGAGATAGAGATATATATAACACTACAAAACACAGAGACACTACCGGTAGCGCAGGGAAGATAAAGACATGCCTGCCGACAAAAAGCAGAATCTTGGTAAAGAGAACTTGGACAAGTAAAATGAACATTAGGAAGATACAGAAAAACAGGAGTGATAAAAGAAGCAGTAAGAGTGATGAAATTGGAGACAAATGAGGGAAGAGCAGAAAGAAAAGATTGGGAAATTGAGAAGAAAAAGCGCCCATACCAAACAAATACTCTCTGCTGCTGCATCTGATTAAACATTCAAGGACACAATCAACAAAGCTTTAAAATTAAAGACCATTTTTCATAAATATCAGAATAAACATGACTTATTAATTTGGAATCCTAAAAAAAAAGAGACATAAATCAAGTATTATTGAATATAATCGACAGAGTTTGAGGAAAGCGAATATTGCAAACAGGTCAGCCAAGCTCAATATTAATAAAATTTACTGTATTAATATTAATGTTAAATTGTTTCTTGTTCTCATTTTATATGAGCACACATATATATTTTATAATTTTAAACAGATGGTGTTTTGTATCTTCACACATATGCCTGGGAGAACTGGGAAGTACATACAGGTGATTCTACTTCTATTGGAAGAATGAAGAGGGACTGCATTGAAACCTATTGAAAATTCAAATGCCGAGATGGAGTGGATGTGGGGACAAGGATTCCGACAGTGGGGAGTCTAGGACCAGAGGACACACCCTCAAAATAGAGGAAAGTCCTTTCAGAATGGAGCTGAGGAGAGATTCCTTTAGCCAGAGAGTGGTGAATCTGTGGAATTTGTTGCTGCAGGCAGCTGTACAAGCCAAGTCATTGGGTGTATTTAAGGCAGAGGTTGATGGATCCTTCATTAGTCAGGGCCTGAAGGAATATGGCGAGAAGGCAGGAGATTGGGGCTGAGAGGGGAAATGGATCAGCCATGATGAAATGGCAGAGCAGACTTGAATGGTCAAATGGCCTAATTCTGCTCCTTTATCTTACAATCTTATGGTCTAAACCCTGCACCCGAATGTAACTATTCAAATATTTCTCAAGTGATACCATTGTACTTGCCTCAACCACTTCCTCTAGTAGCTCATACTATATACTCCCCACCCTCTGTGTGATAAAGTTATTGTTCAAGCCTCTCCTACTTCTCACCTTAAATCTATCCCCCTAGAACTGGACTCCTCTACCCTGAAAAAGACTGCTACCATGCACCTCATGACTTCATAAACCTCTATAAAGTCAAACCTAAGATATCCTGCAGTGGGAGGGAGAACAGCCAGAGGTCGTGGTACATATTGGTACCAATGACATAGGTAGGAAAAGAGAGGAGGTCCTGAAAACAGACTACAGGGAGTTAGGAAGGAAGTTGAGAAGCAGGACCGCAAAGATAGTAATCTCGGGATTACTGCCTGTGCCACGTGACAGTGAGCATAGGAATAGAATGAGGTGGAGGATAAATACGTGGCTGAGGGATTGGAGCAGGGGGCAGGGATTCAGATTTCTGGATCATTGGGACCTTTTTTGGGGCAGGTGTGACCTGTACAAAAAGGACGGGTTGCACTTGAATCCCAGGGGGAGCAGTGCTGCCAGGATAATCAAGGACACGACCCACCCAGCCAACAGACTTTTCGTCCCTCTTCCCTCTGGGAGAAGGTTCAGGAGCTTGAAGACTCGTGCGGCCAGATTTGGGAACAGCTTCTTTCTAACTGTGGTAAGACTGCCGAACAGATCCTGACCCGGATCTGGGCCGTACCCTCCAAATATCCGGACCTGCCTCTCGGTTTTTTTTTTGCACTACCTTACTTCCCATTTTTCTATTTCCTATTTATGATTTATAATTTAAATTTTTAATATTTACTAATTGTAACTATCTTTAATATTTTTAATATTTATTATTTGTAATCCAGGGAGTGTGAAGCGCAGAATCAAATATCGCTGTGATGATTGTACGTTCTAGTACCAATTGTTTGGCAATAATAAAGCATAAAGTATAAAGTATCCTGGCGGGGAGGTTTGCTAAGGCTACTGGGGAGAGAAACTAGAATTGTTGGGGGGTGGGAACCGAACTGAAGAGACTGGGGAAGAGGCGGTTGGCTCACAAATAGAGTAAGCTTGGAGACAGTGTGTGAGGGAGGATAGGCAGGTGATAGGGAAGGGATGTGCTCAGACGGTTTGAGATGTGTCTATTTTAACACAAGGAGTATTATGAACAAAATGAATGAGCTCAGAGTGTGGATCAGTATTTGGCGCTGTGATGTTGTGGCCATTACAGAGACTTGGATGGCTCAGGGGCAGGAATGGTTACTTCAAGTGCCGGGTTTTAGATGTTTCAGAATGGACGGGAAGGGAGGCAAAAGAGGTGGGGGCGTGGCACTGTTGACCAGAGATAGTGTCACGGCCACAGAAAAGGTGGACGTCATGGAGGGGTTGTCTACGGAGTCTCTGTGGGTGGAGTTTAGGAACAGGAATGGGTCAATAACTTTACTGGGTGTTTTTTATAGGCCGCCCAATAGTAACAGGGATATTGAGGAGCAGATAGGGAAACAGGTCCTGGAAAGGTGTAATAATAACAGAGTTGTCGGATGGGAGATTTTAATTTCCCAAATATCGATTGGCATCTCCCTAGAGCGAGGGGTTTAGATGGGGTGGAGTTTGTTAGATGTATTCAGGAAGGTTTCTTGACACAATGTGTAGATAAGCCTACAAGAGGAGAGACTTTACTTAATTTGGTATTGGGAAATGAACCTGATCAGGTGAAAATTCTCTCAGTGGGAGAGCATTTTGGAGATAGTGATCATAATTCTATCTCCTTTAAAATAGCATTGGAGAGAGATAGGAACAGACAAGTTAGAAAAGTGTTTAATTGGAGTAAGGAGAATTATGAGGCTATCAGGCAGGAACTTAGCAGCTTAAATTGAGAACAGATGTTCTTAGGGAAAAGTACGGAAGAACTGTGACAAATGTTCAGGGGATATTTGTGTGGAGTTCTGCACAGGCATGTTCCAATGAGACAGGGAAGTTATGGTAGGGTACAGGAACCGTGGAATACAAAGGCTGTAATAAATCCAGTCAAGAAGAAAAGAAAAGCTTACAAAAGGTTCAGGGAGCTAGGTAATGTTAGAGATCTAGAAGATTATAAGGCTAACAGGAAGGAGCTTAAAAAGGAAATTAGGAGAGTCAGAAGGGGCCATGAGAAGGCCTTGGCGGGCAGGATTAAGGAAAACCCCAAGGCATTCTACAAGTATGTGAAGAGCAAGAGGATAAGACGTGAGAGACTAGGACCTATCAAGTGTGACAATGGAAAAGTGTGTATGGAACCAGAGGAAATATTAGAGGTACTTAATGAATACTTTACTTCAGTATTCACTATGGAAAAGGATCTTGGTGATTGTAGTGCTGACTTGCAGCAGACTGAAAAGCTTGAGCAAGTAGATATTAAGAAAGAGGATGTGCTGGAGCTTTTGGAAAGCATCAAGTTGGGTAAGTCGCTGGGACCAGATGAGATGTACCCCAGGCTACTGTGGGAGGCGAGGAAGGAGATTGCTGAGCCTCTGGCAATGATCTTTGAATCATCAATGGGGACAGGATAGGTTCTGGAGGATTGGAGGGTTGCAGATGTTGTTCCCTTATTCAAGAAAGGGAGTAGAGATAGCCCAGGAAATTATAGACCAGTGAGTCTTACTTCAGTGGTTGGTAAGTTGATGGAGGAGATCCTGAGAGGCAGGATTTATGAACATTTGGAGAGGTATAATATGATTAGGAATAGTCAGCATGGCTTTGTCAAGGGCAGGTCATGCCTTACGAGCCTGATTGAATTTTTTGAGGATGTGACTAAACACATTGATGAAGGGAGAGTAGATGTAGTGTATATGGGTTTCAGCAAGGCATTTGATAAGGTACCCCATGCAAGGCTTATTGAGAAAGTAAGGAGGCATGGGATCCAAGGGGACATTGCTTTGTGGATCCAGAACTGGCTTGCCCACAGAAGGCAAAGAGTTGTTGTAGACAGGTCATATTCTGCATGGAGGTCAGTGACCAGTGATGTGCCTCAGGGATCTGTTCTGGGACCCTTACTCTTCGTGATTTTTATAAATGACCTGGATGAGGAAGTGGAGGGATGGGTTAGTAAGTTTACTGATGACACAAAGGTTGGAGGTGTTGTGGATAGTGTGGAGGGCTGTCAGAGGTTACAGCGGGACATTGATAGGATGCAAAACTGGGCTGAGAAGTGGCAGATGGAGTTCAACCCAGATAAGTGTGAAGTGGTTCATTTTGGTAGGTCAAATATGATGGCAGAATATAGTATTAATGGTAAGACTCTTGGCAGTGTGGAGGATCAGAGGGATCTTGGGGTCCGGGTCCATAGGACGCTCAAAGCAGCTGCACAGGTTAACTTTGTGGTTAAGAAGGCATACAGTGTATTGGCCTTAATTAATCATGGAATTAAATTTAGGAGACGAGAGGTAATGTTTCAGCTATATAGGACCCTGGTCAGACCCCATTTGGAGTACTGTGCTCAGTTCTGGTCACCTCACTACAGGAAGGATGTGGAAGCCATAGAAAGGTGCAGAGGAGATTTACAAGGATGTTGTCTGGATTGGAGAGCATGCCTTATGAAAACAGGTTGTGTGAACTTGGCCTTTTCTCCTTGGAGTGATGGAGGATGAGAGGTGACCTGAGAGAGGTGTATAAGATAATGAGGGGCATTGATCGTGTGGATAGTCAGAGGCTTTTGCCCAGGGCTGAAATGGTTGTCACAAGAGGACACAGGTTTAACGTGCTGGGGAGTAGGTACAGAGGAGATGTCAGGGGTAAGTTTTTTACGCAGGGAGTGGTAAGTGCGTGGAATGGGCTGCCGGCAGCAGTGGTGGAGGTGGATACGATAGGGTCTTTTAAGAGACTTTTGGATAGGTACATGGAGCTTAGAAAAATAGAGGGCTATGGGTAAGCCTAGTAATTTCTAAGGTAGGGACATGTTCGGCACAACTTTGTGGGCTGAAGGGCCTGTACTGTGCTGTAGGTTTTCTGTGTTTCTATGTTTCTAATTCTCCTATGCTCCAAGACATAAGGACCCAGCCTAATCAACCTCTCCCTATAATTCAGGCACTCTACTCCTGGCAACATCCTTGAAAATCTTTTCTGCATATTTTTCCAGTTTAACCACATATGTATGAGCCTTGTGTCCCGAGCTGTGCAATTATTACATGTATTATGGTAACATATGTATGAGCCATGTCTCTTCAGCTGTGCAGTTATTAGGTGAATTATGGTAACATATGCATGAGCCATGTATCCTGTGCTGCACGTTTATTAGGTGAATTATGGTAACTAGTCATGCTAAAAGTGAAAGTGATAAATTACATATTCATGCTTATTTTTGTGACAGTTTATAGCTTGGGACTGTGGAGGTCATATCATCGCTGACCACTAAGATAACGATCAATAATGCTGTATTGCAAGTTTGTTAATTGCTAATAAAGGATCTAAATACAGAATTCGACTCTTTGGAGCACTCATTGGAGCTGTGGGTGTGTCACACAAGTACAGTATAACAACTCCGCCTGGGGTGGCAGGCTGGTGGCAATAGTTTTGTTTTGATTTTGGATCAGTTTTGTCACTATTTCATATACAGGTTGACCAGATCTGTACACAGACCTCCAAGGGTGGCCTCACAACCTATACAACTGCAACATAATGTTACATCTCAAGCACATTATGTACTTAATTTAAGTGTATTTTGCTAGATTACCTGGAGATGCAGCAAGTATGGTAACACAAGCAATCAGCAATGAGTTGAGTGCTGATTAAGTGAGGGAGGAAGGTTACTGAAGACATCAGAAACATTCCGTTTATCTTGTGGTGCCCTAAGTCACTCTGTCCACCGACACAGACAGATGTGCCTTCAGTTAAGCCGGCATCAGGGAGAGGGCATGAATGGTAATTGGAGACTTAGGTAATGCAGAAGATGAGATGGAGGTTTTGAGTTAAAAAGATCTAATATAACAAGTGCCGTTTGTGAATAATGATTACATGTTGCAAGGTTTAAAGCTCTAAGATTGGAAATGGTAATTATTTGTAAACAGGGGAGCAAAATAATTTGCAAATTCATGTCTGACTAAATCTGATTTAGAAAAGATCTTGTGCTGGGATTTATTTAGTCTGTGCCACAGTACCTATTGCATTGCATTTAGTAATCCCTTCAGTGCTGGTAACCACGTCGAAAGGATTGATTTAAGGAAAAGTGGCAAGGCAATATGGAATGTACTCTCCTTCCTTTCTCTCCTGAGGTCTCACCTCATGTGGAAACCATGGTAACGTGGATACAGAATAAACTTTGCTTCCACACATGGGCACAGATAGGAGGGTCAGCTGGTAACTTGACCATGGGGATAGGGAAAAGGAGCAAGTCACTGGATTGCAATGAGGTACTGAAACCACGGCAAATCTTGTTATCGATCCCATTTACCCAAGCCAAATCGCAACATTCTTCTGCATCAATTGTGAACAAGTGACAACCACCTCCCCAGCCCATGCCTGGTGGTCTTGGATTCAAGACTATCATTATTTCATTGAGACCAACACTGAGGAACAATACATCACTTCCGCATAAGACTTTAAACTGAAGCCATAGCTGCACATTTGGACGTAATAAGTGTCAAGGAAAGTATCAGAGTTCTTGAAGAACTGCTCATTATTCCTCCCTGAAAGACACTGGAATGGTGGTGAAGCAGTTAGCATAATCGCTTCACAATATCAGCAAACGCAGATTGCGGTTCGATTCCCGCTGCTGTCTGTACCTTCTCCCAGTGACCAGGGTGGTTTCTTGCAGGTGCTCTAGTCTCCTCCCACATTCCAGAGATGTGTGGTTACTGTTAGAATTAGTGAACTGTGGGCATGCTATGTTGGCGCAGGAAGCGTAGTTACACTTATGATCTGCCCCCTTCGGACTGTGTTGTTGATTAAAGCAGAGCGATGCATCTCACAGTATGTTCTGATGTTTCAATGTGACAAATAAAGCTCATCTTTATCATCTTTTTTATTTTATTACATCTGTTGGAATAGCTCCCACTGTAGCAAAGACCACACTACAAGGATGTCTGATTGTCTGAAAAATGGTTTCAAATACATTGCTGTTCTAAATGTGCTTTACTAATATGTTTAAAAGTATTCATTCTTTCAATACTCATGGCAGTAGATGTAATCCTAAGCAACTCAGGCATAGAATTAGCTGGGGAAATCTTGCCAATTTCAGCAAGGCTATCTAAAATGTAAGATAGGCTCATTTAACATGAGGACTGTTATTTTGCATCTTACTCATGTTAACCCAGGTGCAAGAGGTTCCTGCTGAGAGAAGAGGGCACTCTCCAGTCCAAGGAACCCTGTGATGTGGCAACAAGTATAATCACCTCAGCTTTAGCCAAGAAACAACCCTTCCCAATTTAGTTGAGACCTTTTCCTCAGTTCAGTCACCAATGATAATACAAGGTACAAGATTCAAGATTCAAAAAACTTTATCGTCGTTCTAACCGTACATCAGCTCTGCAGGACAGAATGAGACAGCATTTCTCAGGAGCAGTGCAATCATAACATAACAAACGCAACACTAAATAATAAACACAACAATAAATAGTAAAACACAACAGCCACATGTCAGTTAAAATCAAGTTATACGTGTCCAGTGCAAGTTAAAAGTGTCCAAAGCAGAGTCAGGTAGAGCAGCTATTTAACGGTCTGACTGCCTGTGGGAGGAAGCTGTTTAGTAGCCTCGTGGTTTTAGTTTTGATGCTCCTGTAACGTTTGCCTGATGGCAGAAGAACAAACCGTTCATGGAGAGGGTGTGAGGGGTCTTTAATGATGTATCGTGTCTTCTGGAGGCATCGATTCTGAAAGAGGTCTTGGACAGAAGGTAGGGAGACCCCAATAACCTTCTCTGCTCCCCTAACCACCCTCTGCAAGGCTTTTTTGTCGACAGCACTGCAGCTGGAGTACCAGGTTGTGATGCTAAAGGTCAGCACACTCTCAACCACGCCTCTGTAGAATGTAGTTAAAATGTTAGTGGGGAGTGATGCTTGATCAATCTCTGCGGATGTCAACAATGGCTGCCTCTAGACTGACTATCCTTGGCATTCAAAGAAGAGTGTGCGGAATCTCATTGAAACCTACCCAAAGTTGAAAAGACTAGATAAGGTGGATGTGGAGAGGATGTTTCCTATGGTGGGGGTATCCGGAACCACAGAACACAGCCTCAAAATTGAAGGGCAACCTTTTAGAACAGAGGTAAGGAGGAATTTTTTTTAGCCAGAGGGTAGTAAATGCTCTGCCACAGACTGTGGTGGAGGCCAAGTCCATGGGTATATTTAAAGTGGAAGTTGATCGTTTGCTTATCGGTCAGGGCATCAAAGGATATGGCGAGAAGGCAGGTGTATGGGTTGAGTGGGATCTGCCAAGATGGAATGGTGGAGCAGACGTGATGGGCTGAATAGCCTAATTCTGCTCCTATGTCTTATGGTCTAATAACTCCATCCATCATGAGAGACACATACAAAACGCTGGAGGAAATCAGCAGGTCAGGCAACATCTATAGAAATGAATAAATAGTTGCTCTTCTTTCAGGACTGGAAAGGAATGGGGGAAGTGGGAAAAAGCCAGAATAAGAAGGTGGGGGGAAGGAGGACAAACCATAAGGGGAAGCACATGGTCAAAGAGTCGGAAAGCAGCAGAATTCACAGGGGGGAGTGGTGAGAGTTGAAATCCCATCAAAGAGAAGATTTTAAACTTCCTCAGGGTAGGCATACCTTGAAGAGACTTTGCAGTGAAGCAGCAAATCTTAAACACAAGAGATTCTACAGATGCTGGAAATCCAGAGTAACACACCCAAAATGCTGGAGGAACTCAGCTATCATGAAGCACTTGTCAGTTCTTTGTTCCATCCCAAATGCATTGTAGTCTAAAATAGAAACAGCAAACTTTGCCCTGTCTGAGATGTCCTTCTGCTCACGTGTCTTATTGTTTAACAAACCTCTTTTTTTTCCCCTTTCCCATTCTGACGAGACTCTTCTGCCTGAAATGTTAACTCTGTTTCTCCACCAGAGCCCATACTGGCTTTCTGTGGAGCAATCTAGTGAGTCCTATTTCCAGCTCAGTTCAACAGTCCAATGAAGTATTTTCCGTCAAGCGCAATATGAATTTTGATAAAGCTGTGCGAGCTAAGATACAGTGAGGAACCTCCTCAGTGGAAGAAGAAAGCCATGGTTAGGCTCAAGTGACAGCCAACCCTAAAAGTGTAGATTATAAAGCTTTAATTTGGAGCTCCCTTTGAAATAATCATAACCACATGATACAGAACTTCTTTTGCCAGGATGGATGAGAAAAATCAAACAAATGATTCATGGACGATAGACACACCACAGTAGCATCGCACTGTTACAGCTCAATGGGTTCCAACGTTTGAAGCTCAGTTCAGCACTGTCAGTAAGGAATTTGTATGCTCTACCTGTGAACTGCGTGGGTTTCTTCCAGGCACTCCTACAGTCCAGAGACGTACCGGTTAGTAGGCTAATTGGGCATTGTAAGGCTAGGATTAAATAGGTGGGTAGCTGGGTAGTGTAGCTTGTTGGGCCATGATGTATCTCTAAATAAATAAATATCTGTTTTTCCTGCCTTGGAAGATGAAGACAGCTGGAGCTGTTGCGGTGACTGATAATTGGACTTAGCTGACGCTCAGAAAATGCCTTCCAGTCCACTGGGAGATGTTCCAGACTCCCAGCTTTCAAGAACCAGTACTGACAGTCAGGTCTGATGTTGTTGTTGTAATTACTGAGAAGCTTCAGCATAATGCCAGAGACCCATTGTGCAGGGCACCAGCACCAGATGAGCTAAAATGGCCCGAAGCCCAAAACGTTTCAAAAGATTGCCCAGGCCCTTGCACTGCATCTCTCGTTAGTGGCTGCTTCTGTGCCAATAAAAAAAACTGGCAGTCATTTATATCTGCATGTTTCTTGTATAGTCAATAAAATGAGGACGCAATATAATTTTAAATCACAATAGGCCCATAACAGAATCTGACACCTGTAGCCCTGCATATAAAAGTCACTTCACCCAAATGAAAAGCTACTCAATCTAAAAAAAGTTAATCAATTGCATTCTAACACGTACAAAATCCTGGGGGAGCTCAGCAGCTCAGGCAGGATCTATGGAGGGGAATAAACAATCAATGTTTCCGGCCGAGAACATTCATCAGGACTGGAAATCTTCAAGACATCTCGTCAAGTGTCCTGGCCTGAACCATGGACTGTTTTCTCTCCTCCATAGAAGGTGCCTCAATTGTTGAGTCCCTCCAGCATTTTGCATGCATTGCTCTGGATTTCCAACATCTGAAGAATCTCTTGTGTTTATAATCAGTTGCATTGCCCTATTTTTTCCTATTGTACAAGCAGCAGTTCTAGGATAACTTGCATGCTTTCCTCATTCAACACCAACCAAATGTTCAGTGGCTTCATGATAAGCCACGTATTTTGACCCTCACAGGGACCAACTGACTAAAACTGCTCTCACTTAGCGGCAAGGCCTACCACCGTCTTTGCCATTAAAAGTGGAGAAATACTTCTCATGAATTCAAAACATTCAAAGACCTTTTAAAGCCACTCAAGGACTCTTAAAGTCATATTACCGTTAATCACAGCAACCAGTCTGCAGGTCCCACAGATAGTGGGAGAAGTGAGCAGTTAACCTGGCTTTGGTGAATATTACTGAGGAGACCAGTAGAACTCCCCTATTCTTTCCCAAGCCAATAACATAGGCTCTTTCTATGTATAGACTAGTGGAAAGTTCAGATTTTGGTTCCATATCTCACTTCGTTCCTCTGCGAGGTGGGTGTCAGCCAGCGATGGGCTTAGAGCCCATAGGTTTCAGAGCAGAACCAAAACGGTACTTTAAAAAAATCCATTCTAAGCTCATCATCCTCCCAACTTCGCTCTTTCTTCTTTTCACTGAGTGCATGTTTGTCCTTAATAAAGACAAACTTGGCATGGGTTTACCGCTAGAACATGTTATTAACAGAATGCTGTTCAACCCTGAGCAAGTGCAACCAGCTCGCCAATGTCATTTCCGGTTCTGGGTGAACCGCCCACATTGTCCACTGGTAACGGAAGTTCTTTATTATGTACACAGTGAGTTACTTGGAGGTGGTGGGGTGCGGGGTGAGGGTATTGCAGGCTTCAGCACCCTGACACCATCTCACCATTGAATCGCTCAGCTTCTCTCTGCTGCACGCACACTACACTGTGCGCTACTGCAATCAGACCTATGATTCCTGATGCCAGTCCCCAGGGATTGTACCCCATCAGCTTTCTTTTATTTGTTCATTGGAATGAGTGCCCAGGGAAAAAGACATAGATAAAGACTTTCAAATCCCTTACTCACTCTTCCTTCAGTTAGTCCTGACGAAGGGTCTCGGCCTGAAACGTCGACTGCGCCTCTTCCTATAGATGCTGCTTGGCCTGCTGCGTTCACCAGCAACTTTGATGTATGTTGTTAGATAAAGACTAGTTTTATTTAATGTACATCAAAACATACAGTGAAATACGTCATTTGTGTCAACGACCAACACAGCCCGAGGATGTGTTTATGATTTCCTACTTTCTATTAATGTTTTTATTAAATCCAGAATTTAAATTTCTTGGCTACCACAGGGGGTTTCACACTCTCAACCAATGGCTCAAATCGCGTGCTAGTAGCTATGCTACTCTACCCTACTAAGAATAAACAATG
Organism: Mobula hypostoma; assembly: GCF_963921235.1. NCBI lineage: Eukaryota > Metazoa > Chordata > Chondrichthyes > Myliobatiformes > Myliobatidae > Mobula > Mobula hypostoma. The sequence continues at coordinate 61,142,106 of NC_086116.1, read as the reverse complement.
AAGGGCCTTGTGTACTTTATTTTGTTAAAGGAATTATGAAAGTGCAAGTTGTCCGTGGCATGCCTCTCGCTCCCATGCAAAGGGCATTTATTGTCAGAAACTGAAATTTCGACCAAATGGATCAATATAAAAACACAATGTCTTTCTGAAACCTCCCTTTCACCTTGTCAGCATGTGATTCTTCGTAATCTTGGGGGATTAATGTTGGTCAGCGCAGCAAGAAATTTAGTTCAGTACCTTGGAAAATCCAAAGTGAGCTGATGATTCTAAAGTGTTCAGAGACACTGCACTGTAATTTCTCAGTGTGGAGGACTGACAATCCTGTCCTGTCAGGGAATGCTCCATCAGCTTAGGGCACTACGGCAGGCCAGTGGTTAGCATGGACTTTATTATAGCTTGTGGAGTTCATAAATTCAGGGTTCAACTCCGGCGCTACCCATAAGGAATTTCTACATTCTCCCTGTGAACTGCGTGCGTTTCCTCCAAGTTAAGTCAATTATCAAGAAATGGAAAGAATATGGGCACAGCTGTAAATCTGCCGAGTACAGGCTGTCCTCAGTAACGGAGAGACTGTGCAAGAAGGGGACTAGTGAGGGAGGCCATCGAGAGACCTATGACAACTCTGGATGAGTTACAAGATTCAATAGCTGAGATGGGAGAGGCTGTACGACAAATGTTGCCCAGGTGCTTCACCAGTCACAGCTTTATGGGAGAGTGGCAAAGAGAAAGCCACTGTTGAAAAGCACACATGAAATCTCAGCTAGAGCTTGCCAGAAGACATGTGGGAAATTCTGAAGTCATCAGTCTATGGTCTGATGGAACCAAAATTGAGCTTTTTGGCCATCAGACTAAACGCTATGTTCTGCGTAAGCCAAACACAGCACATCATCAAAAGCGTATCCCTACTGTGAAGCATGGTGGTGGCTGCATCATGCTGTGGGGATGCTTCACTGCAGCAGGCCCTGGAAGGCTTGTGGAGGTAGAGGGTAAAATGAATGCAGCAAAATACAGAAATCCCGGAGGAAAACCTGATGCAGTCTGCAAGAGAACAGCAACTTGGGCAAAGATTTGTTTTCCAGCAAGACAATGACCCCAAGGTTAAAGCTAAAGCTACATAGGAATGGCTTAAAAACAAGGAAGTTAATGTCCTGGAGTGGCCAAGTCAGAGTCCAGACCTCAATCCTTTGAGAATTTGTGGTTCAACTTGAAAAGGGCTGTTCACTCACAATTCCCATGCAGTCTGACAGGCCTTGAGCAGTTCTTTCAAGAAGAATGTATAAAATTGAAGTGTTCAAATGTGCAAAGCTGACAGAGACCTATCCACACAGACGGCAGGCTGTAATTGCTGTCAAAGGTGCATCTACTAAATACTGACTTGAAGGGGGTGAATACTTATGCAATCAATTAATTTTGTGTTTTGTATTTGTAATTAATTTAGATCACTTTGTAGAGATCTAGTTTCACTTTGACATGAAAAAGTCTTTTTTTCTGTTAATCAATGTCAGAAAAAGCCAAATTAAATCCATTGTGATTCAATGTTGTAAAACAATAAAACATGAAAACTCCAAGGGGGGTGGTGTTGAATACTTTTATGGACACTGTATGTACCTGATTTTAATTCTGATACTGAGTTTGAAGTAGGGAAGTTATGGTAGATCTGAACAGAACATGGGTTAGGCCAGAATTGGAGTACTTTACTCCCCGGGTACTAAAATCTAAAACTAAATCTGTGCTTTAAAGGGGAAAATGAATTAGAGAGAGTACCATTGATAGGAACACAGAAACACCAAGATGGATGGGATGGTTCTATGAGGAGCCAGCACCAGTCAATGGGCCAAGTGGTCCTCCTGCTTCAGTGCAGAACATGGCTGATACTTTACTCAACAATGCCATTCTTACCCTGTTCCAAGTTCTTCAAAGTCCAAAATATCCAGCATTCTCAGCTTCAAATCGATCACCCAATGTCCAGGGTAGAAAACTGCAAAATTGTACACCTCCCTGAACAAGCAAATTTCTCCTCAGCTTGTACCTAAATGGTCCACTTATCTTGGGACAGCAAACTCGCCCTTGTTCTTTCCTTGCCAGCAACATATTTAACATAAGCTCAGGATAAGAGGGCGAGTCAGTCCTGTGAGCTTAATGTATAACCTTTGTTCCCTGTACACTGGGAATCATTACTGCATAACAGAGGACATTACACTTCCCTGAGCTAAATGTATATCCTTATCCACTGTACGCTGTGAATACATACTGCGGAACAGTGGGCAATTCAGTTCTGCCAAGTGCTACAGAATTTTGATGTTTCACTGGGCACTGTCTAATCCACGTGAACTCCTCAGTTAGAAGACAAGTTTGTATCACGGAGCAGTGAAAGACATTACTGAGTTGCCTAGCAACTCAGATGGACATAAATATGGAGGCATTGTGTCTTTCCCATATAATTAATGTTTGTACAAATGGCTCCACGCATCCTGTATAAACAGGGTGACTTCCCTCCTCAAAACATTCCCATTCTATACAGATAATGCACATGTCCCGCGTAAACAGCGAAGCTCTCTTCCAGAGTCATTGGCAATATCAACAGCCTTTTGTGTTAACAGAGGTGCCTGGAAATTTCATCGAGGACAGTAGCATTAAATGTACTCGATACCAGGACAGCGTGCAGTACTGTGAATGTGAAATTCATCAGTTGGTTTTCAATGAATTTTGGAGGGACAGAACACTGTACTGATGAGATTCTATAATATCAATCATACAATCAGTCTATGTATATAAATTAACCTTATTTATTGCATCCTTTATCTTGTGTATTTATATTTATCATGCTCTTTATGGTTATTGTGTTTTTTATGCTGCATGGCTTTCGGAGTAACAATCATTTTGTTCTCTTTTCCACTTCTGTACTGATGAACGACAATAACCATCATGAATCTGGTTGGATTGGGTTGTTCCCGACTTTGACAATCCATTTGTAAACATTTCATCACCATACGAGGAGGCATCACCGGTGTGCTGTTCATTGTGGTGTGTCTTGGCTTTTACATACCTATTAATCAGCTGACTGGACGCCATTTTGAAATTCAGTTGTGATGTTGGGGAGGAAATCTCGTCGCTGATTGGCTGTGTGGCGAACTTCGTGCATTGCAGTCTGGAATTTTGCCTGCATTGGCTCATAAATAGGATTGAGGTCTTAGTATATCTCAAATGTGATTAGTACTACCGTCTGAGGAAGAATTTCAAGGCAAGGATGCCATCCTGTTATGTACGTTGTAGATATCCTGCACAGTAATGTAACCTGTTACTTTGAGGATTCTGGGAAGCTGTCCTGATGAAGGGTCTCAGGCTGAAACAATGACTGTTTATTCATTAACTGCGATCAAAATTCCAGACCACAACACACGGAGTTCGCCACACAGCCAATTATCGACGAGACTCCCTCCCTACATCACAATTAAGTTTCCGAACTGATGACCAACGTATGGTGTGTGGCCGAGTTGTTAGGGCATTGGACTAGCGATCGGAAGGTCGTGGATTCGAGCCTCAGCTGAGGCAGCTTTGTGTGTCCTTGAGCAAGGCACTTAACCACACAATGGTCCAGTCTACCCAGCTGAGAATGGGTACCGGCAAAAATGCTGGGGGTTATCCTTGTGATAGACTGGCGTCCTAAACGGTGGGGGGAGTCTCATAATCTCAGTTGCTTCACGCCACGGAAACTGGCATAAGCACCAGCCTGATGGGCCATAGGGCTCCTGACAGACTTTAATTTTAACTGATGACCAACCAGCTGATTGATAAGTATATGAAGGCCATGCATTCGGAGGACATGCCAGAACTAACAGCACACTGTCGATGTCTCCTCATATGGTAACAAAACACTTGCAAGTAAATTGCCAAGATCGGAAAACAACTGAGCTACACATTTTCCAAGTTATTTCCAATTGTTTATTCTGCTCTATAGATGCTGCCTGACCTGCTGACTTCCCCCAGCATTTTGTGTGTATGGCTGAAGATTGCCGGCATCTGCAGAATCTCATGTTAATGATTTGCAGTTACTACTGCCAGTACTGTGTTCCTTCAACACACCCAGGTCCTGGCACTGCAAAGTTGTTTCGTTTCAATGTATCAGTGCTGTACGCCTCCTTACAGTAACACTGCATAAAATAAAAAAAGCTGTGACCCCAATTTCAAGCTGTTGGGCTGGGGGATACTGTTGTCCACGTTAAGAACAACTGGCAATGAAGGAAAGAGAACATGCGGGAAAGGGTGGGACAACTACTGAGGACCGCAGATTAGGGTCAGCTGTGAGACCTGTTACATTCGACCACCTTACAGATACAGAACAAGAATAGGCCCTTCAGCCCACTAGAGCTGCACTGACCCTTCATTTAACTAATTTGACATCAGTCTCCTTTTGAATCCTCCTCTTTGACAAAGTGCTATAGATGTTCAGTGGAGAGTATCCCAACTGGTTGTGTCATGGCCTGGTATGGATATACCAATGCCCAGCAACAGAAAGTGGTGGACACGGCCCAGTCCTTCGCAGGCAAATCCTCCCCATGGAGCACTGCTACAAGAAAGCAGCATCCATCATCAAAGACCTCCACCATTCACGCCATGCTCTCTCCTCACTACTACCATCTGGCAAGAGGTACAGAGGCTTTAGGTCCCACACCACCAGGTTCAGGAACAGTTATTACCTTCAACTATCAGGCTCCTGAACCAGTGTGGATAACTTCACTCACCAAAACTCTGAAATGATTCTACAGCCTATAGACTCACTCTTTACAACTCATGTTCTCAGTATTTTTACTGACTTTGCATAGTTTGTTTTCTTTTGTATGTTGATTGATTGATAGTTTTTGTTTGTTTTAGTTTTTCATAAATTCTATTGCATTCTTTATTTTTCCTGTAAACGCCTGCAAGAAAATGTGTCTCAACGTAGTATTTGGTAACATATACATACATAGACAATAAGTTTACTTTGAGCTTTGAGTGCACCATTCACCTACATATGAAAGGCAACATAGAATGGCCAATTAAATTACCATCTTTGGGATGTGGCGGGAAACCAGAGTACTGGAGGAAACCCATATGGTCACAGGAAGAATGTGCAAACTCCTTAAACACAGCACCCAAGGTGAGGATTGAACCTGGTTTCTGGCACAGTGGCTCAACCAGTTGTGAAAATTGTGCTGCTCAGTGACAGTGAGGTGTTGTCACTTTGGAAAGAAAGGCAAAGGGGAAAAAATTAGCTGGGAAAACTGGAGAAAAAAGAACAAAAGTTAGGAAGGTATCGACACTCACATTAGGTAGAGCTAAACTACAACACAGGGCTTTCAATTATTGGAACACTATTAAGTTATTGAACAAGATTGTTTTGTGATATCTTCTGTTACTTGGTTATTTTCCAACAAGTCTGTACTGTGCGGATTACATTTTTCTTTTACTCCCTTGTTAAGTACAACCCGTTTTGAGTTACAGTGGAAGTGAGCAGTAAGATCCAGTTTCTGCTAATGGGAAGCATTAAGCTTGGCATGAGCTTCAGTGAGCTGCCGAAGGAAGATTGTTCAGTCGTAGTCCTGGGCCAAGCTTGGAGGTTGGGAAGCCATCCAACACCAAAATATCCTCGTTGTTATTGACGGAGAAATCAAATATCCTGAGTGGGAGGAGGGGAGTGTGTAAAATGTTAACTCTGCACCAGGGATGCTGCAGGGGTGAAGCAGAGAGATTGTGTGTGCTGGTGAAGGGTAATAATTGAATGCATTCTATCAGGGTACCCTCCGACTTGATGACTGGAAGTTTCTATCCCCTCTCTCCTCTTTTTTTCCATTCCCCATTCTGGTTACCCTCTCACCCCTTCTCTCTTCCTCTCTGGTTTCCCCTGCCTCTTCCTTTTCTTCCACAGTCCACTGTCCTCTCCTATCAGATTCCGCCTTCTTCAATCCTTTACCTCTTCTACCTATCACCTCCCAGCTTCTTACATCCTTCCCCCACCCATCCACTTTGCCCCTCACCTGGTCTCACCTATCACCTGCTAGCTTGTAGTCCTTTCCCTCCTCCACTTTTTTATTTTGGCTTTTGCCCCCTTCCTTTCCAGTCCTGATTAAGAGTCTCAGACTGAAATAGCAACTTCTTATTTCCTTGCTGCCCAACCCGCTGAGTTCCTCCAGCATGTTGTGTGTGTTGTTCAAGATTTTTACCATCTGCAGAACCTCTTGTGTCTACAGCGTATCTTTGGGAAGAAAGAGGAATTGAAGAGATAAGATAGCACATTGGATGGAGAGAAAAGTAGGCAAGAGAGGAGGCAGTGAGGATTGTGAGGAGGGGGCAGGGTGCTACATGAAAGGAGCAAGTGAATGTGAGGCTGGACAGGATCGGAGGCAGAATGCTGGGATACAGCGCAAGACATGGGTAAATAGAACATAGACAGGAAGCAGGAGAGTTGCCAGTAATGTTCCAAAGTGACCCCTTATTAAACTTGCTTTAATTCTCAGGTGATTCTTTGGGTGTGAAGTTGACTTGCTTCCACTCTGGGTCTGTGGGTTCTGAGGCGATTGATGAGATGAGTGAGGAAACCATACTCCCCACATGGAACAGCAGGGGCCCGAGACGAAAGCGAGTGGAGACTTTACCAGGCGGTGCAGTGTTTCGGACCACACCGCACCCAACACATGGGCCTGAGGTTCTCAGTGCCATCTTGAAGCCTCCTCTGTTCTGAGCAGTCAGGCCCTAGGAGGATGCTACAAGTCACGTGTCAGTAGCAGTCACTTGAATTCAGCCGTCCATACAAGTCTCTCAAAGGCTACATGTTCAGCCTGTCAATGTGAGCCGTCTGACTGCACTCCCAGCTTCTTTAATCAATCCCTCTCCAAGAAAGCAGCTGGACAACTGATGCCCTCTCATCCTCTGGGACCCACTGCAGAACCAGAACCCATTAAAACAATTCAGAAAGGCTTGAAATGTAGGCCTGGTGGTGCTGACTGATAGAATGAAACTGGATAAAACCTACATCTTCCCTGGTATACAAACTCTTTAAAAGCACTCTGTGTCCGGCAAAGGCCTATCCCAGACTGGCACAAGAAGACAGACGATAGAAGATTTGCCTTATTTGACATATGTACGAAAAAACATTGAAACATACAATAAATAAATTGTTTGCGTCAACAATCAACACAGTCCAAGGACGTGCTGGAGCAGCCCACAAGTGCGGTCACACTTCCAGCACCAATATAGCATGCCCACAACTCACTAATCCTAACCTGAATGCAGAGCACCCAGAGGAAATCCACAGTCAAGCGGAGAATGTACAAAGTCCTCACAGACAGGGGCAGGGATCAATCCATCACAGGTAAAGCCCTCCCCATCTACAAGGAACGCTGTTGTAGGAAAGCAGTATCCATCATGACCACCCCCTCCATCCAGGCCATGCTCTTTTCTCCTGTTGCCATCAGGAAGGAGATACAAGGAGCTCTGATCTCACACCACCAGGAATAGTTAATACCCCTCAATCATCAGAGCAGATAACTTCACTGAACTGAATCCACAACCTGTGGACTCACTTTCAGGGACTCTAAAGCTCATGTTCTCAATTTCTATGGCTTATTTATTTATTATTATTTTGTTTTATTTTTCTTTTTTTGTACTTGCACAATTTGATGTCTTTTGCACATTGGTTGTTTGTCTATCTTTGTTGTGTACAGTTGTTCATTGAATCTACTGTGTTTCTTTTTATTTACTGTGAATGCCCACAAGAAAATGAATCTCAGGGTGACGTATCTGTACTTTGATAATAAGTTCACAATGAGCTTTGGACTTTGAATTGTGATAACTGAGTACTGGCATTGCAATAGCATTACTCCAACCGCTGCGCTACTGCGAGGCTCTCCAACCAAAAGAGGCATACGGAGGTCAGAATAGCCAGTACAGTGTGTTTGAGGTCACCATTACAAAGCATTGCATGAACCGTGCCACCAGAGATCATTTCTCTGGACTGGGAGGAGATCATAACAGCAAAACCAATGGATACTAACACTGTTAGTTAGTTGCTGCCTATTATGCCACTGGTATTTAGAGCAGCAATGAAGGTCCTCTCTCTCTGTCTGTTCTTGGCCATCTTCGCCATTGTGCCCTAGGCGTGGTGCAGGGTCCTCATTTCTGCTTCTACAGTACAGCACCAAGCTGTCTCTAGTCTCCTGCTTTTCCTCCACCTGTCAGGGGTCCAAAGAATTGCCGACTTGATGATGGAGTTAATGTCTCTTCTCATCACATGCCCATCTCCAACATTTCCTGAGGATGATAGTGCCCGTGTCCTCCTGGTGACACTGAAGGAGTAGGTTGTGGTTGGAGATCTTTTTTGACCAGACAATATGGAGGCTCTCCCAGAGGCTCATGGTGTGGAATGAAGACAGCTTGGTAAAGTCGTTCTCTGTCATGACCCATACAAGAGTGTGGACAGACACAGCCCTGGTCCAGTTTCACCTTGGTGGGGATGCTGTACTTGCTTGATCCCCATATGATAAATCATGCGGTTAAACCATGTCATCAAGAATGGAAAGCCCAAAGAAAAACGTGCACATTTCGGCTCTAATTGGTTTTCTTCTCTAGACCTATTGGTGGGTGCGATGGAGGTTATTTATTTATTTAGAGATACCGCATGGAATCAGCCGTTCCTGCCCTTCAAGCCGTGCCGCCATCAATCCACAATTTAACCCTAGCCCTAACCCTTACACTGACCAATTAACCTACTAACCAGTACATCATTGGACTGGGGGTGGAATCTGGAGAACCCGGAGGAAAGCTACCCATTCCACGTAGCAGACGCACAAACTCCTTACAGAGAACGTCGGAACTGAACTCCAAACTTCGAGTCCCCAAGCTGTAATTGCTTCGTTCTAACTGCGATGCTACAGTTGCTTGATTTGCTCAGTGAGCAAGTGAAAGTCTGGTGTCTGCCTCGTCTTCCTCTGAAGTTATATCCTTTCCCAAAACAGTGAAGGCAGGTAAGGCAAATTGCCTCCAGTTCCTGTCATCGGCAGAACAAACTACAACGGAACGACCCCTCCCAGCAAGAAGGTTCTTCCTTACTCAGTGTTTTGCTTAGCTGGTTTTAAAACTGCAATCACAAAGCAAAAAGTTTTCCTTGAGAAAGCCCATTAAATTCTGACAGTTCAGGGACAGCACAAGTCTCGGGGAGATGGGAATGCGAAGCTCGTTCTGCAGCTTCAGTTGTGCGTATCTCTGCACAAGGAACAAGAATCATAGCCTCCTGGGAAATCTCTCAGCTCCCTGTTCCCTGAAATGTGTTGTATTCTTTTTTTAAATATTAAAATGGGAAAATTTGATTGAGGTGTACAATATTATGAGTGGTCTAGATAGGATAAATGCTTTTTCCCATGAGTTTGTCCGAGACTGGAACTTGAGGCCATGCTGAAGAGGAACTTGAGGGAAAATGTTTAAGGAGGATGTTAGGGCATGCTCTGGAATCAGGATATATAGTAAACAGTAACTTCAGTAAGCAATCTTTAGACCTAAATGTGGATTGTAAATTAAATTTAAAATGCAGCCCTGTTTCCTGGAGCTGTGGATAGCAGTTAATTTAAAAATCAGATAAAGCTAATTAACATTCATTTTGGGTGTCTGGAGTGTGGGTGCAAATAAGGAGGTTTGAAAATTAGATGCAATTTGAAGGAACCATTGTAAATATAGAATCGGCCTTTGATCTTTAGCATATAAGATGTATATGCCTCTTCCTCTGAAAGGGTTTCAATATGATGCGGGCTGCTTGTTTTGTTGAATAAAAAACTTCTTTATCACTAACTTCAGTCCCTCTCCAGTGACTTTATTCACATTACAACAAGGAACATGAGGGGAAACCTTTTCACAGAGAGAGGTGAGAGTGTGGAACGAGCTGCCAGCGCACGTGGTAGATGTGATTTTGATTTCAATGTTCAAAAGAAGTTTGGATGGGTACATTGTTGGGAAGGGTATGTTGGGCTATGGTCTGAGTGCAGGTCAATCGGACGAGGAGTTTTAATGGTTCAGCACAGACTGGATAGGCCAAAGGACCAGACTCTGGGCTGTAAATTTCTGTAACTCTATCACTCTATTTCTTTGGTCTAACTTGATCTAGTTTCCAAGTATCCAATTTTCATCTTGTCATCTTTGGAAGCTCAATTGGGAACCCCCCGAGATCAGGGTGCATGTCAAGAAAGCGGTGCCGGAGGTTAGGGTCCATACAACATTCGGAGTCAAGCCTCTGCTAACAGAGGACTTCACCATGTGCAACAGCTCACCCCCATCTATGCCAGAGGCATCAAGGATGGGCCATCAAAGCTGGGCTGTCAGGAATGCCTGCCTTTCCCTAGTGAATGAAAATAAAGCACACTGCTCAGTACAGAAGAGCTCACCTCAGCTCCAAACAACCGAGCTTTAAAATGAATATCAACAGCGGAGTAATTGAGGCACTCTCCAGCAGCCTTGCTATTCGTTATTGTCAGAATCAGGTCGATTATCACTGACATACATTGTGAAATTCACTGTTTTGTGGTTGCACTGCAGTGCAAGACATAATCAATTACCAGAAGCTAGAATAGGAAATGTACAATAAATAAATTGTGCAGAAAGAGAGGAAAATAGTGAGGCAGGGTTTATGGACTGCTCAGAAATCGGATGGCAGAAGGGAAGAAGCTGTTCCTAAAATGTTGAGTGAGGGTCCCCAGGCTCCTGTGCCTCCTCCCTGATGGTAGTAATGAGTAGAGAGTCCGTCCTGGATGGTGAGGGTTCTTTAGTCAGAGGGTGGTGAATCTGTGGAATTCATTGCTACGGGTATATTTAAAGCTGAGGTTGACAAGTTCTTGATTAGCAAGGGGGAGAAGGCACCAGAATGGGTTTGCGAGGAATAAATATAAATGGGCCATGCTCGAATACTGGAGCAGACTTAATAGGCCAAGATTCCTAATTCTGCTCCTATACCCCGTGATGGATGCTGCCTTCTAGAGGTATGGCCTTCTGAAGATGTATCTTATGTCATGGTGGTTACGTTGATCCCCTCGGTGCCCCTCTTTACTGTCACAGAGCTAGATGTACAGCATCGAAAACAGGCATGGTTTGTCCATGCCAAGCAGGTTGCTTAACTGAACTGCGTCCCATTTGCCCGCAATAGTCCCATATTCGTCTTCATGTTTCCTGTCCACATCCCCATCCTGTCCATGTCTCCGTCCAAATACCTTTTAAATTTTGTAATTGCACCAGCCTCTACCACTTCCCTTGGCAGTTTCTTGGACTCATATGCGCATCATCCTCTCTGTGAAAATTCTGTCCCTCGGGATCCTCTACCCTGGTGGAAAATCTGTGGCTAGTCAACCCTCTATGTCCCTCATGATTTTATAAACCTCTATAACCTCAGCCTTATAGTTTCCAGGGAAGAAAATACTAGCATGGTTAGAGCATTGGCTGATTGGTAGGAGGCAGTGAGTGGGAATAAAAGGATCCTTTTCTGGTTAGCTGCCAGTGAATAATGGTGTTCCACAGGGGTCAGTGTTGGGATCACTTCTTTTTATGCTGTATATAAATGATATAGATGATGGCATAAATAGCTTTGTTGCCAAGTTTGCAGATGATACGGAGATTGGAGGGACAGGTAGTGTTTTAAGAAACAGGTAGGATGCAGAAGGACTTAGACAGATTAAGAGAATTGGCAAGAAGGTGGCAAATGAAATATAATGTTGGAAAACGCATGGTCATGCACTTTGGTAGTAGAAATAAATGTGCGGACTATTTTCTAAATGGGGAGAAAATCCAGAAATCTGAGGCAGAGGGACTTGGGAGTCCTTGTGCAGAACACCCTGAAGGTTAACTTGCAGGTTGAGTTGGTGGTGAAGAAAACAAATACCATGTTAGCATTCATTTCAAGAGGTCTAGAATACAAGAGCAAGGATGAGACGCTGAGGCTTTATAAGGCACTGGTGAGGCCTCACCTTGAGTATTGTGAACAGTTTTGGGCCCCTCATGTTAGAAAAGATGTGCTGGCATTGGAGAGGGTTCAGAGGAGGTTCACAAGGATGATTCCAGGAATGAAAGGGTTATTGTACAAGGAACGTTTGATGGCTCTGGGTCTGTACTCTCTGGAATTCAGAAGGATGAGGGAGGATCTCATTGAAACTTTTTGAATGTTAAATGATCTGGACAGAGTAGAAGTGGAAAGGATGTTTTCCATGGTGGGGGGGTCTAGGACAAGAGGGCACAGCCTCAGGATAGAGGGGCACCCTTTCAAAACAGAAATGTGGAGAAATTCCTTTAGTCAAAGAGTGGTGTGGTATTTGTTGCCACACACAGCTGTGGAGGCCAGGTCGTTAGGTGTACTTAAAGGCAGATATTTATAGTTTTTTGATTGGACATGGCATCAAAAGTTACAGGGAGAAGGCCGGTAACTGGGGTTGAGAAGGAGCTAAAAAAAAAGGATCAGCCATGATTGAATGGTGGAGCAGACTCAATGGGTCAGATGGCCTAATTCTGCTCCTATGTCGGGAGGACATGGCGGGAGGAGAAGATGGCAGGATGCAGCGCGCGCGTCCTCTCTGGTGATGAATATCTGTTATCTGTCAAGTAAGATGCTGTGCACAATTCTGATTTGATGGAGGCAGACGTGAGAGCACGGAGGAACATCTGGTGAAACTTCTGAAATGCCTGTTTCGCTGCCGCCGCTACTGTGTAATCCGAAATCTCTGGAGGGGAAGGCTCGAGTCCTCGGCTTTGCCTGTTGCTGGCAGCCGGGGCTGGGGTTGAAGCGCTCAGCAGAGATGGTGCTCAGTGCTCGGTGTCAGAGGGCTGGTCGGAGGCTCGAAGTTTTCGGATGGACTCAGAGTCGGACTGTGGTCGGGTGCTTCCAGGATGCTGCATCGGCAAGTTTGCCGCACTGGAAGCTCATGGCAGGGAGAGTTTCTCCCTTCTACCATCTGCGTGAGATGCTGGGGCTATCGGGACTTTGAGACTTTTTTACAGTGCCCATGGTCTGCTCTTATCAAATTACGGAATTGCTTTGCACTCTTGTAACTATATGTTAAAATCATGTGGTTTTTGTCAGTTTAGTCTTGGTCTGTCTTGTATTTCTGTGATATCATACCGGAGGAACATTGTATCATTTTTTAATGCATGCATTTCTAAATGACAATAAATGAGGACTGAGTGTCCTCATAATATAATCTTATGTCTTATGGTCTAGTCTAACCAGTCTTTCCTTATAACTCTTAAACCTTCAGTCCCAATAACATCCTCATAATTTTTCTTCATCCAGTCTATTCTTTCTCGAGCAGTGCAAACAGAACCATACACAGATCTCTAAAGGTGGTCTTGCCAACATCATGTAAAGCTCTGTTAGTCGCTGTCGCTTTATGTCATAAACTGCCGCTACCCACTTTGGTGCCAACTGAGCAGATAAATGCAGAACTGCTCTGTCTCCAGTTTCTGGTGTTGCAATTGTTAACTCTTTGCCACATTTACAAACTGTCAACCCAAATGAGACATTGGCCCAAGTACCTCGAGAAAGGACCTATCACCAAGCCCAAATAGCCAGCAGAATATCGGCAGAGACCCAGGGTCGTTGCTACCCCTTTGATCTTCCTCCACATGCATCTAGACTAGGCCTTCCTACTCTTTCTCAGCCACCCAAACCTACTACAAGAATATTCCCCAAAGGAATAGCTGGGAAGGAAGAATCCACAAAGATTTTAAGTACATCTTCCTACAGGCAGCCATTTAACAAAGAAACACCATGTAACCAATTGAAAGAAAGCATCAAATCCCCAACACGCAACAACAAATGAATAAATTGCACATACATCAAAAATGAGTCAATAACACACAGAACATTAAACATCAATCCACAGGCCCTTGAAACAATCTAGGAAAGTTCAGTTTAGCACCTTGTTGTTCATTGACTGTAGGCCGCAGAGCCAGTCTGCCCCGTTCAAGATTGTGCAGAATAGCAATAAAAAAAGAGTAACTAGAAACTAGAAACACATATAGCATTAACTGCAGTCCTCTAAGGACAAGTCCAAACCATAAAATCAAACCTTGGCCAAGACCTTAGACTCCTGTACCCTCCTGCAGTGGCAGTGCGTGAGAGGACGAGGGAGACCAGTCAAACATAGGCAGATGGAAATTCAAAGATTCAGGTGGCACTGAACACCTGCTCGCCTTCTGCTCTCGTTCTTGTTGATTTCAATCTTGTTCGACACTTTATTTGGCGAGTTGGTCGAGAATTGGAGCTGATCGTGGGTCCACACTCTGCCATTAGGTACACTACATTCTCAACCACGCCAAATTCCCTCAGAGAGAGCAAAAGTACCAGTTTGTTCAGTTGGCCCAAAAACACATTATCAAAATGTAAATTACAGTCTCCAGTCACACACAAAATAGCAGTAGAAGTATATTTAAAAGAAGAAGTAGTTTTGTAAACTATCTGCAGGACATCACCGTTAGTTGTGTTGGTCACTGGAGTCTTCTTCACAAGAAAATAATGAGGTACCACTCCTGCACCAGCATGAGGCAATCTTGGCATGAAAAACAAGCACGCAGTTGTGCTCTCTCCCTCTGGTCAGTCTCCCCCCACCTGCATTTCACCATCCCTATGAACACACGGGGGCAACCAGACGTGACAAAAAGAAAGATGGGCAACCCCGAAATAGCTTCCACTACTCTCATTGCTATCAGATCTCAAACTATGAGCTGCCAATAGATGGAAATTCAAAGCACTAGCAATTTATGGATTACACACAACAAATTTGAATAAAAAAATCCATTAAGAAGTCGTGAGCACTGAAGGCATAGCTGTCATTTGAAGATCATTCTTGAGAGCAAGGCAGCATGTGATTCAATAAGCACTTTAGTACGATACAGATGGGTGTCATTAGTGTTGTACGGGCTTGAAGCACACATTTTCACATAAAATTCCTTGCAATAATCACTCACTGAAATGTAACCATGAAGTAACTGATTAAATCTACCAGCAGTGAAAAACAAATTTTACTTTGAAGTTACCTTTCAAAACCCAGCTTCTTCGCAGGGTTACACACACAAAATGCTGGAGGAACTGAGTAGATCAGGCAGCATCTTAGGAAAAGAATAAAGAATCAATCTTTTGGGTTGATCCCTAGGTCAAGAAGTCAACTCTTTATTCCTTTCCATAGATGCAGCCTGACCAGCAGAGCATTTTGGGTGTGTCACTCTAGATTTCCAGCATCTGCAGAATTTCTTGCTTTTATCCTCAGTAGGGTAGTACATGTTCCCCTTTTCGTAAGACGCGTAACCTCCCAATGTTTGGGTTGAAATTGGCTGCAGGCCCAAACTGATTGCAGAATCCACTTAAAAATCTGCCCATGTCTAGAAATCTAATTACACATGGAGAGTCAACAAGAAATCCTATCAGATTCCTGCTTTTTCAGCCCTTTATCCTTTCCACCTATTCCCTCCCAGCTTCTTATTTTATTCCACTTCCCCCACCCACCCACCTTTCCCCTCACCTGTCACCTGCCAGCGTGTACTCCTTCCTCACCCCTCACCACCTTCGTATCCTAGCTTCTTCACCCTTCCTTTCTCATTCTAATGAAGGGTCTCGACCCCAAGTGTCGACTACTTATTCCTCTCCATAGGTGCTGCCTGACCTGCTGAGTTCCTCATGCTTTATGTGTGTGCTGCTCAAGATTTCCAGCATCTGCAAAAAGGTTTGTGTTCACTGTTACGTGACCATGGGTTTCGTTTACTGGGGGCGTCACTTTAAGCGCCTGGATGAGGCGGGAGTATGATGTCAGTATAACAAAATGCGGACAGACTGCTGGTACGGGGGAGGGAGCGGGGGGGGCGGGGAAGAGAGAGAGAGAGAGAGAGAGAGAGAGAGAGAGAGGGAGAGAGAGAACGAGAACATGAACACATTGGACTGCAAGCAAGAGCTTGCTACAGTAATGGGTGAAGTTTGATACTTCCCCATGCCCAAAGGATTGGGTGAATGAGTGGCACACAGTGCATATTGGATATGTGACTGTCACTTCTTATGATCCGTACGTGGATTTTTGGAGTATTCTGCGGCAACCACTTTCGTTAACCCTTACATGGATTTGGGTGTGTTATGTGGTGACCACTTGCACTAAGGAATATTCCGTGACTGTCATCTTGTGATACCTCTACGTGGATTTCGGAACACAACTCGACGGCGGAGATCCTCGGTGACTGTTACTTCGTTTTTACCAGCATGGAACCTGTGGAATTCTTCGTGATCACTTCTTCATTGCATTTTAATGTGGATTTACAAGTTTCTCCTCTCATCTATTCCGTGGATTACCGGTACTTTACAGCTTGCCATTTTAAAACTTTAACAACTGTTCCTAAGCGTGATAGTTGGGAGCTACAACGCATAACACTGTTAACTTCTGCTTAGAAGAGTAGTTTGTTTAATTTTCTATATTTTGAGTAGATGCTAATAAATATAGTGGTTTAACATTAAACCCTTACTCAGTTACTAATCTTGTGCTGCTGGTACATAACAAGAAATCCTCTTGGAAATTAAGAAAATTTTTTTTTACAAAATGAGTGAATGGAGGATATGGCACATCGATACTCTGCCATTTTGTTGGTTGAAGTGAATAATGTCATCGAATGCTACAGTGCAGAAACAAGCCTTTCGACCCATCTAGTCCATGCCAAATTGTTTTTCTGCTTAGTCCCATCAATCCAAACCCTCCCTACCCTCCCCCCATCTATGTACAGTACTGTGCAAAGGTCCCAGACACAGCTAGGGAGCCTGAGACTTTTGCACGGTACTCTTAGTAATTTGATGTATTGCATTGTACTGTAGCTGCAAAAAAGAACAACAAATGTCATAGCATGTGAGTATTGACAAACCTGATTCTGATATTGGAATCTAATGTGGACTGAGAGTGGGAAGTGAACAGGGAGAAGGGAATCATGGTTGGGCAAACGGGAAGAGAGAGAGGAGGGAGCAGCAAGCACCAAAGAGACATTTTTGTAAAATAAACCGATTGTTTGAAATTAGGGCTGAATGTGTCTGCGACGGTACCACCCCCTCCCCCCACCAATGACGCTCCTTATCTGCCACCTGTCCGACACCCCTCCCACAGCACACCACACTCGTCATTCCCAACATGCTTTGCCCCATCAGATTTACCAACTCGCTCTCTGCTCCCCGTTGACAAATACAGTACTGTGCAAAAGTCTTAGACACCCTAGCTATAGATAAGGTATGTGCCTAAGACTTCTGCACAGTACTGTACTTGTCCAAATTTCTCTTAAATTCTTCAAATGAACCCCATCCACCACTTTGGCTGGCAACTCATTCCACACTCACACGTCCCTCTGAGTAATTCAGATTCAGGTTTATTGATTACATGTGCATCTTAACCTACAATGAAATGCGTTGTTCGTGGTAACAACCAAACCAAGAAAAGCTCTCCCTCAGGTTCCCCTTAAGTGTTTCACCTTCTACCCTTAACCTATGACCTCTAGTCCTAGTCTCACCAAACCTCAGTGGAAACAGGCCTGCTTACATTTACTCTATCTATACCCTCATAATCTTGTACACAATAAATATATTAAGGAGAGGCTGGACGGTGAAGGGAGAGGCATGCAAAGGAGAAGGGGAGAGAGATTTACACTGTCAGGAAGTAGAAATAAAGGTCAGCAAAGAATATTGTAGATCCCATGTAATCCTGCACAGGGAACGCACACCAGTTCTCATAGAGGGATCAGAAGTGAAGAGAATGGAGTGGGTGTCAATATTTCTGAGGATCTAACCTGGTCCCAACATATCGATGCAGCTATAAAGAAGGCAAGACAGCAGCTCTATTTCATGAGGAGTTTGAAGAGATTTGGTATGTCACCAAAAACACTCGCAACTTTCTACGGATGTACCATGGGGAGCATTCTAACTGGCTGCATTAACATCTGATGCTACTGCACAGGATCGAAGTAAGCCACAGAGAGTTGTAAAATTAGTCAGCTCCATCATGGGTACTGGCCTCCGTACCATCCAAGACATCTTCAAGGAGAGGTGTCTCAAAAGGCAGCATCCATCATTAGGGACCCTCATCACCCAGGACATGCCCTCTTCTCACTGTTACTATCAGGAAGGAGGTTCTGAAGCCTGAAGGCACACACTCAACGATTCAGGAACAACTTCTTCCCTTCTGCCATCTGATTTCTGAATGGACATTGAACCCAAGAACACTAGCTCACTACTTTTTTATTTCTTTCTTTTGCACTACTTTTTAATTTAACTAATTTATATATATACATACACTTATTGTAATTCAGTTTTTTCTCTATTATCATGTATAGCATTGTACTGCTGCTGACAAGTTTACAAATTTCACATCATTTGCTGGTGTTACTAGACCAGATTCTGATTCAGAAGTCTAGTCTCAATGTAATTAGTAATGTTCCATTCACTCATCCAAATACAGTTCAGCATCAGATATAGTCTGAAGCACCTAGGGAGATATTGCTCCATTAAGGATGCCAAATAAACACAAGCTGTTGTTGTTATATATGAGATGGTTAATTCATAATGGCTTTCTCTGGTGGAACGGAAGAGAAGCTAGTTGCACCAGAAAATCATCAGAGTTCAGAGGAAGGGGGCACTGTCATTCACTGTCTGTAACTGCGGACAGTAACACATGCAATCACACCCACACCCCGAGAAACAGCACGGCAATCTAATCAGGGGCTCTCACAAGGTTATAGATGAAAGCAAATAAAATCATTCCAGCAATTGGGAATTAGACTTGTTCCCTGTCAATTAAAAAGAAAACTTGGAAGTATTCCAGAAAAGAAACTGGAACAACTGTTGTGATTGAATAGGGCGTTCTGCAGCCACAACCCATTTGAGTACCATACACGGAAAATGCTAAAGGAACTCCCCAGGTCAGGCAGCATCTATGGAGAGAAAATAAACAGTGGATGTTTCAGGCTGACTATCATGCAAAGAAATTCACCGAGAAATCCTACCCGATTCCTTCTTCTTCAGGCCTTCTCCTCTTCCACCTATCACCTCACAGATTTTTACTTCATTCCCCCCCTACTTATCCATCTTCCCCTCCCCCCATACCTAGTATCCATAAGACCATAAGACATAGCAGAAGAATTAGGCCATTTGGCCCATCGAGCCTGCTTCGCAATTCAACCATGGCTGATCCTTTTCTCCTCTCCTCAGCCCCACTCCCCGGCCTTCTCTCTGTAACCTTTGATGCCATGTCCTATCAATCTCTGCGTTAAGTACACCCAATGATCTGACCTCCTCTGCTGGTAACAAATGCCACACATTCGCCATCCTCTGGCTAAAGAAATTTCTCTGCATCTCTGTTTTAAATGAACCGCCCCCACCATCTTTGGAATACTTCTTTCTATTTGGGATGTATATATCCTGTGCCTTCCAAATTGCTTCCAGAAATTCCAGCCATTGCTGTTCTGCTGTCATCCCTGCCAGTGTTCTTTTCCAATCAATTCTGGCTAACTCCTCTCTCATGCCTCTGTAATTTCCTTTACTCCACTGTAATACTGACACATCTGACTTTAGCTTCTCTTTCTCAAATTGCAGGGTGAATTCAATTATATTATGATCAATGGACCTGAAGGATCCTTTACCTTAAGCTCTCTGATCAGTTCCCGTTCATTGCAGAATGCCCACTCCAGAATAGCTGATTCCCTAGTGGGCTCAACCCCAACTTTCAAGAAGGCTGTGCCCTCTTGTCCTGGACTCCCCCACCAGAGGAAACACCCTTTCCACATTTACTCTGTCTAGGCTTTTCAACATTCAAAAGGTTTCAATGAGATCACCCCTTATCCTTCTAAATTCCAGCGAATACAGACCCAGAACCATCAAACATCCCTCGTATGATAACCCTTTCATTCCTGGGATCATCCTCGTGAGCTTCCTCTGAACCCTTTCCAATGCCAGCACATCTTTTCTTAGATAAGGAGCCCAAATCTGTTCACAATACTCAAGATGAGATCTCACCAGTGCCTTATAAAGCCCCAGCATCACATCCCTGCTCTTGTATTCTATTCCTCTTGAAATGAATGCTAATATTGCATTTGCCTTCCTCAACACTGATCAACCTGCAAGTTAACTGTTAGGGTATTACAGACAAGGTCATCCAAGTCCCTTTGTATCACAGATTTTTGGATTTTCTCCTCATTTAGAAAACAGTCTGATATTTGTTTCTACTATCACAAAATGCATGACCGTGCATATTACACCTATCACTTGCCAGCTTGTACTCCTCTCCTTCCTCCCAGCTTCTTCTTCTGCCTTCTGCCTTCCTTTGGATGTCCTATCAAAGGGTCTCAGCCCGAAATGTCGACTATTTACTCCCCTGACAGGCTCAGTTCTTCCAACCTTCTGTTAATGTGTGCTTGCTCAAGATTTCCAGCATCTGCAAAATCTCTTGGGTCTATCCTTTGAGTAACAGTCTGATTCTGCAGTTTACATTACCCCAAAAAGGACACGATCCAACCTGATAGATGGGGGTGGAACTGAGGACATGCAACCGTGTTGGAGAAATGTTACAATAGTCATAAGGGATTTCAATATGCAGATAGATTGGGAAAATCTGGTTGGCACGGGACTTCAAGAAGAGGAATTTCTAGAATGCCTACAAGATGGCTTTTTAGAACAGGTTGTGGTTGAGCCCACTAGGGAATCAGCTATTCTGGAGTGGGCATTCTGCAATGAACGGGAACTGATTAGAGAGCTTAAGGTAAAGGATCCTTCAGGTCCATTGATCATAATATAATTGAATTCACCCTGCAATTTGAGAAAGAGAAGCTAAAGTCAGATGTGTCAGTATTACAGTGGAGTAAAGGAAATTACAGAGGCATGAGAGAGGAGTTGGCCAGACTTGATTGGAAAAGAACACTGGCAGGGATGACAGCAGAGCAGCAATGGCTAGAATTTCTGGAAGCAATTTGGAAGGCACAGGATATATACATCCCAAATAGAAAGAAGTATTCCAAAGGCAAGATGACACAAACATGGTTATCAAGGGAAGTCAAAGCCAACATAAAAGCAAAAGGGAGGGCATATAATACAGCAAAAAATTGTGAGAAGTTAGGAGATTGGGAAGGAAGCTTCCAAATATTAACAAACAGCAACTACAACAGTCAT
This sequence comes from Mobula hypostoma, assembly GCF_963921235.1. Classification (NCBI taxonomy): domain Eukaryota; kingdom Metazoa; phylum Chordata; class Chondrichthyes; order Myliobatiformes; family Myliobatidae; genus Mobula; species Mobula hypostoma. The sequence goes on along the minus strand of NC_086116.1, from coordinate 61,120,934 downwards.
GAAAAAAAGTGAAGATGGAAAATGAAAGTAAGTAGCCAATAATATTAAAGAGGATATCAAAGTTTTTTTTCAGAATCAGAATTACACCAGCATGAGTCGTGAAATTATATACATAAAGTGTATAGGAGAGACAAGAGTGGATATCAGACTGCTGGAAAACAATGCTAGAGAGGTGGTAATGGGGGAACAAGGAAATGGCAGATGAACAGAATAAGTAGTTTGCAACAGTCTTCACTTTGGAAGATGCTACCAGTATGGTGTAAGTTCCAGGTATCAGGAGTGATGGAGTGTGTGAAGTTACCATTACTAGGGAGAAGGTTCTTGGGAATCTGAAAGCTATAAAGGCTGATAAATCACCTGGACCAGATGATGTACACCTCAGGGTTCTGAAAGAGGTGGCTGGAAAGGTTCTGGAAGACTGGAAATTTGCAAATGTCATTCCACTCTTCAAGCAGGGAGCGAGGCAGAAGAAAGAAAACTATAGGCCAGTTAGTCTGACCTCAGTGGTTGGGAAGATATTGGAGTCGATTATCAAGGATGAGGTGTCAGGGTATTTGGAGGCACATGATAAAATAGGCCATAGTCAGCATGGTTTCCTCAAGGAAAAATCTTCCCCGACAAACCTGTTAGAATACTTTGAAGAAGTAACAAGCCGGTTAAACAAAGGAAAATTGGTTGTTGTGTACTTGGATTTTTAGAAGGCCTTTGACAAGGTGCCACACAAGGCTGCTTAAGAAATCATTGGTATTACAGGAAAAATTTTAGCATGGATATAACAGTGGCTGATTGGTAGGAAACAAAGAGTGGGAATAAGGGCAGTCTTTTCTGGTTGGCTGCTGGTGACTAGTGGTGTTCCATCGGGTCGATGTTGGGACCGATTCTTTTTACATTATATGCCAATGATACGGATGACGGAATTGATGGCTTTGTTGCAAAGTTTGCAGATGATATTAAAATAGGTGGAGGGGCAGGTAGTTTTGAGGAAGTAGAGAGGTTACAGAAGGACCTACACAGATTGGGAGAACAGGCAAAGAAGTGGCAGATGGCATACAGTGTCCAGAAGTGAATGGTATTGCACTTTAATAGAAGAAATGAAAGGATGACTGTTTTCTAAATGGAGCGAAAATACAAAAAGCTGAGGTATAAAGGGACTTGCTAGTCCTTGTGCAGGATTCCCCAAAGGTTAATTTGCAGGTTGAGTCTGAGGTGAGGAAGGCAAATGTGAAGTTAGCATTCATTTCAAGAGGACTAGAATATAAAAGCAAGGATGTAATGTTGAGACTTCATAAAGCACTGGTGAGGCCTCACTTGGACTATTGTGAGCAATTCTGGGCCCTTTATCTTAGAAAGGATGTGCTGAAATTGGAGAGAGTTCAAAGGAGGTTCACGAAAATGATTCCAGGATTAACCGGCTTGTCATATGAAGTGCGTTTAATGTTCTGGGCCTGTATTCACTTGAATTCAGAAGAATGAGGGGTGACCTCATTGATACCTATCAGATGGTGAAACACCTTGATAGAGTGGATATGGAGAGGATGTTTCCTATGATGGGACAGTCTAAGACCAGAGGACACAACCCCAGAATAGAGGGGCGTCCTTTTAAAATGGAGATGAGGAGGAATTTCTTTAGCCAGAGAGTGCTGAATCTGTGGAATTCTTTGCCACAGGCAGCTGTGGAAGCCAAGGCTTTATGTATATTTAAGGCAATGGTTGATAGATTCTTGATTGGCCAGGGCATGAAGGGATACAGGGAGAAGGCAGGAGGTTGGGGCTGAGCGGAAAACTGGATCAGCCATGATGAAATGGAGCAGCAGACTCAATGGGCCGAATGGCCTGATGCTGCTCTTATGTTTTATGGTTGTATGGGAATGGCTCCCTTTCGGGTGAGTTGTCAAACCAATTGGCAAAGTGAATTGACTGGCTCAGGAGAGCAGATCATTGGCAACAATCCTGAATTTTGGGATTAAGCTGTCAGCTCATTGTCTGTACAAGTGCTGTACCCATGTCCTGTACAGATGTTGCCTGACCTGCCGAGATCCTCCAGCATCTTTTGCATGCTGCCCTAAATCCTCTAAACTGGGGCATTGTAGTAGCTCTGGGAACAACATCTTCACGATCCCTGCCTGATATTCCTGCCTCAAAGCACCAGCTCTCCCCACCAGTTCATCGTTGCTTACAGGAACCTCCAATTCATAAACTACACTCAGTGACCACTTCATTAAATAGCCCCTGTATCTAACAAAAGCAGCCACTGTGTGTGTATTCGTGGTCTTCTGCTGCTGTCGCCCATCCACCTCAAGATTCGGTGTGTTGTACATTCAGATAGGCTCACCTGCACACCTCTGTTGTTGCTGCTGTTCCCCTCCATGCTTCGTGGCATTTCTTTAGTATCCTGTCTGTTATTACCAGGTGGAGATGCGAGCTTGACATTCAACCCAACACAAATAGAAAGTCTGCAAGAAGCCGGCCAGATTCGAACCTGGGATCAGTGGCTTTGCAGTTCAGTGCAGATGCCACTACAACACCGGCTGGCAACACCTCTATTGTAGCATGTAGTTATTTGGTTTACTGTCATCTTCCTGTCAGCTTGAAACAATCCAGTCATTCTCCTCTGACATCTCTCATTAACACCCACAGAACTGCCACTCACTGGAATTTTTTTGGTTTTTCACACGGTTAGATCACATTTCTTCCCCTGTTCTAACATTTGTTCTGAACAACAACTGAACCTCTTGACAGTGTCTGCATGCTCTTATACATTGAGTTGCTGCCACATGATTGGCTGATTAGATATTTGCATTAACGAGGTGTGTGGGTGTACCTAACAAGGCAGCCACTGAGTGTTGCTGCCCTGCTTTCCCCATTACTGTACCGGGAGGGGTGGGGATCAAAATCTTTTAAGACTTGGTATAAGTGTCATGCAAGTTCGCCCTCCTGTGTGAAAGGGGAGATGAGAAAGGGAAATTGTTCGAGAAGAGGGAATCTGAGGTTCTGGGAAGATTGCAAGGAGAGAGTTAATGGTATCACATGGCAGGCTGGGCCGACATGAGTCACTCCTGTCTGGGCAGGGAAACTAGCTGGCCTTATTGAAGTATTAATAAAAATAATGCTGCTTACGGTAGTCTCAATAATATGCCAAAAATCAATATGGTATTAATGTAACACTCAAATATTGAATAGCTGTATATGCATTCTGTGAGTCACTACATCATCCAAATTCTTTTATTGTGACTGATCAGAGAGGCTTTGCAAGCTTTTATTCTAATCAATAATGAGCAAGAACTTAAAATGATTCACAATGGCGGGGGGGGGGGGGGCTGTGTGTTACTGGGGCAGTAGGATCCACCCTGACCCTGGTCCGTTCTATCAGTGCCTGGAGCAGAGCTTGCTGTCAGTGAAGGAGAGGAGGAGAGGGGACTGGGGATAACAGGCTGAAGCAGAAGGGAAGGAAGAGAAACGGGGGGGGAGGGAAGGAAGAGGGAAGAGGTAATGAAGAGGTAAATACCAGAGGACATCAGCTTAGGGAGAGTGAAGGAAATGTTAGGGGAGATTTCTGAAGATGCTGTGGATAGGTTGAGTGAATTATGACTTTTTTTTCTTTGGAGCGAAGCAGGATGAGAGATGACTTGATAGAAGTGTACACTGCGAAAACAGACATTGATAGAATGGACAGCCAGAGACATTTTCCCAGGGTGGAAATAGCTAATACCTGATGGCATCATTTTAAAGTGATTGGAGGAAAGCATAGGGGGAAGTTTTTTTACCACAGACAATGATAGGTACGTATAAAGCCCCGTTAGGGGTAGTGCTAGAGGCAGATACATCAAAGCATTGAAGAAACTCTTCAGCACACGGATGATAGGAAAATGGAGGGCTCTGTAGGAGGGAAGGGTTAGAATGATCTTTAAGTAGGTTAAAACGTCAACATAAAGGGCCTGTACTGTGCTGTAATGTACTATGTTCTATGTCAGAAGTTTATTTTACACCGAGAGAGAGAAGTGCCTGGAATGCACTGGCGGTCCAGACTGGTGCTACAGGGACATTTAGGGAACACTGAGGTACATGGGTGGAGGAGAAATGGAGGGTTTTGGGCTGTGTAGGAGGCATCGTGGAGTAGGTATGCATCGATCAGCACAATATTGTAGGCCAAAGGGCCCGGACTTCGCTGTTGTGTTCTGCATTTGGTGAAACGGATAAAGGAAAGGAAGGCATAGAGGAAGAAGGAGGATAGTTAGAATAAGGAGAGGAGGGGAAAGAGAAAGGAGGGATAAGGAGGAAGGGAGGGAAGGAGAGGTGGAGGAGAAGTGAAGCAAGAGAAGGCAGCTGATGGTTGGGTTGAACACACAAGATTCTGCAGTTGCTGGAAATCCAGAGTGCCACACACAAAATACTGGAGGAACTCGGCAGGTCAGGCAGCATCTGTGGAAAGGAATAAAGAGTTGAAGTTTTGGGCTGAGATCCTTCATCATTACTGGAAATGAAGAGGGAAGAATCCAGAATAAGAAGGTGGCAGAGCGGGGGGGAGGGGAAGGGGAGGAGTACAAGCTTGAAGGTGATAGGTGAAGCCAGGTGAGGGGGAAGGGGGATGAAGTGAGAAGTTGGGGGGATAGCATGCTTCTGCTCCTCAGAACTAGAGTGGAAATAAGACATCTCAATCCAAGGGAACTGCCGAACAAGAAGTCACTTCAAAACAGGTGCTGAACTGGTTCCAGACTGGCAAGTCCCTAAGGCCCAGTATGAACGACAGTCACTCCTTTGAACAGTGTTACTATTGGACATGTGCAGTTTGGAGGGAGAAAGGGGACAAAGAATGGCTTAACACATCTGTCTTCAGGGCAGGTCCCTTCTCTCAAAGTCCCCAACACCCAGGCTGTCAGACCTCCCACCTGGATTGCATAGTTCTGAAAGAATTGAGGAGGAGAGAGGCAGTGGGCGGGTTGCTGCTCCCTCACATACCTGGAACATGTCGGCACTACGGGATCTCTGCATCTTATCTATTTTTTTTTGGTTTAGAGATACAACACAGTAACAAGCTCTTCTGGCCCAACGAGCCCATTCTGCCAACTGCGCACGTGACCAATTAATCTACCTTGTGGTGCGGCTTCGGAAGCTGGAGACCCCGGATGTAACTCACGCAGTCAGGGGGAGAAGGTACAAACTCCTAACAGTCCGCACTGGGAACTCAACCCAGGCCACCAGTGCTGTGAGGCATTATACTAACCGCACACAGCTAATTGGGAGTCCAAAGAAAGCTAACAGGTGGAGCCTTTACAAAATGCAGAGTGGAGGGAAAAATAATTAATTCAGGACAGCTTAAAGACAATTACACCAGGCTGACCTGGGTAATTAGAGAATAATATACTCTTAAACTGATCACACTGGATGAACAATGAATAGAATCAGGGCAATTAGCTGTACAAGTATGTGTATTGACTCTAGGACCGACACTTAAGTAAGAATGACCCTTGTTACACACTTAGCAGAACAGGTTTCACTGGGGTGGAAATCACACTTTACAAAAGCTGCCATCCAAACAGCTGTTTATTTGTTTGGCCTACAGCTCATGTTCTCAGTACTATTCATTTTTGTATTTGCACATTGGTTGTTTGTCAGTATTTATTACAGTTTTTCATAAATTCTATTGTTTTTCTTTATTTTCCTGTTCAAGCCCACAAGAAATTGAATCTCAGGGCTGTATATGGTGCCATTGTTACTGCACAGGATTGAAAGAAGCTGCCGAGAGTTGTAACCTCAGTCAGCTCCATCATGGGCACCAGCCTCCCCGGCATACTGGATATCGTCAAGAAGCGGTGCCTCAGATGGGTGGCATCCATCATTAAAGACCTCCATCACCCAAGACATGCCCTCCTCTCATTGCTACCACCAGGGAGGAGGTACATGAGCTTGAAGGCACACACTCAACCACACAGAATAGCTTCTTCCCCTCTGCCATCTAATTTTGAAATGGACATTGAACCCATGAACACTACCTCACTCCTTTTTTGCACTACTTACTTAATTTATACTGTATGTTTATATATATACTTCTTACTGTCATTCAGTTTTTAAAATTTATTATGTCTTGTAATATACTGCCACTGCAAAGCAATGAATTTCACGACATATGTCAATCATACTAAATCTGATTCTGATTCTTCGATAATGAATTTAATTTGACTTTGATTTTTGTTGTATTAGTTATTTAGCACAGGGGTTCCCAACCTGGTGTCCACAGACCCCTGGGTAAATGGTAAGGGTCCATGGCATAAAAATGGTTGGGAACCCCCGATTTAGAGATACAGCACGGAATAGGCCCATCTAGCCCAACGAGCCTCACCGCCCAGCAACTCATCTATTTTACCCCAGCCTTATCCCAGGAGAACTTACAATGACGAATTAACCTACTACCACTATGTCTTTGGACTGTGGGAGGAAACCAGAGCACCCAGAGGAACCCTATGCGGTCATGGGGAGGCGTACAAACTCCTTACAAATGGCACCAGAATCGAACTCCGAGCTGTAACAGCATCACACTAACCGCTATGCTATGGGGAGATACGAGTGGTTGTTGAAACAGTTAATTGTCATGGTTTGCAGCGGGAATGAGTAAGCCACATCAGTGCTGAACCCAGGCCTTCTCACTACTCCAACCAAAAAAGGGAAACCTTTAGACAAATCAATTAGACCAAGACTTGCCTGTATCATGTTCTGTCCTGAAACTTGACAGCTATTCCCAGCCTTGGGCAGGCAGCCATGCAGCAGTCAGCGAAGGCAAATGCCTCTCACAAACACATCGTTTCATAAAATAAGATCTTTCTATATTATTCTCTTTCTCTCTTCAACAATTAAAAGTTAAAGGCACATAATGTTATCACTGAAGCACAAGGGAAACACTGTGAAACACTTCACAGGACCATTATCAAATGAAAAATTGACTGAGCAACACAAATATTGCTGGAGGAACTCAGCAGGTTCAGGCTGTAGCTATGTGGGGAAATGGACAATGGATGTTTTTGGTCCTTTCTCTTCACTGGAATGGAATGGGGAATTAGCTAGTATAAAAAGATGGAATGGAAGAGGTGGAGGAAGTGCTAGCAGGTGGATTGGAGTGAGGTGTGAGGGTGATAGGCAGATAAGGGCGGGAATGATTAGACTTAGGCCTGACTGGAACCAGTTAAGATCAGAAATCACAGGGGGGAGATGGCACTAGGGTTCAAAATGAGCAAAGATGCATTTATGCTGAAATAGTTATGTTTAAAGGCATCAGTAAGGACTTCAGCATAAGTGGATAGGATGGAGTTACAGAAGTGGGAATGGATGGCCACACTAATGGCATAGATGAATGTCACCTTTAAAGATTATCTTTATTTGTCACATGTACACCGAAACATACAGTGATTTGCGTCCTTCAGTGTCATTGACCAACACAGTTCACGGATGGTGCAGGGAGATGCCCACAAGTGTCGGCACACTTCTGCTACCAATGTAACATGTCCACAACCCACTAACCCTAACTGTACATCTTTGGAACATGGCAGGAAACTGGAAGAACCAGAGGAAACCCAGGCAGTCAGGACGTACAAACTCCTTACAGGCAACTATCACAAGGGCCAGTCTTACTTAGGTAAGAGTCCGAGAGTCAATACACATATTGCCCTGATTCTGGTCATTGTTCGTCCAGTGTGAACAGTTTAAGAAGTGGTGTTCGGTGACAGGGGGCACTGTAAAGCAATTGCGCTAATTGCCTTGCAACCGTGCTGCTTCAGGAGAACTAGGGCAGAGGTTGCTGATCACCTCATTCAGTTTCAGAGAGTTCCTAGCGAAAGGGACAGAGCCACAGAGTTTGTGGTGGAATGGAAAGCCACAGGTTAGACCTTCCCAATGGAAGTTTCTGGTCAGACTTGGATATCAGACAAACCGTTAAGCAGTTTTAAGGGATCAGATTTATGTGCTGCAGGTGTGGTAGAGCACTGTCATCTTTCGTTTACATTACACACATGTATGTTTTGAAAAATAAAAAGGAACAGATGGCAATGTGGATGCTTGCAGGGTTTTTATAAGGTCATCAGAACAGGACTGACTTGCATACAATGATTCATGAGTCAGCGAGGTTTGTTGATCTCCAGAATGGATTGCTACCAATTTGAGTGCCTTTTGTGACTCACATCTTCACATGAGTTCATCTCACAAAACCAAAGACTCTGCAGAATCAGCCTGGCTAGAACAGAAAAGTTGTTGAGGAGTTGGCTTCAAATGGGGCCTAGTGATAGATCTATGCAAAGTCAGCCTTACTGTTGCACCAATAAGCAGTCACCGCAGATCTACAGTGGAGCTGACTACACCATGATTGGTTTCAAATTCCAGTCAAACCTGGGCCTTTCTTCCCACACAATGTGGGTTTTATTGTCTTAGTTAATTAATTAATTGTTTTCTTTAGCTCATTAAGCAACTCACAGGATCTGGGACATGCACTTCTCACTACTACCATCAGGGAGGAGGTCCAGGAGCCTGAAGGCCCTCACTCTATGTTTTAGGAACAGCTTCTCCCCTTCACCTCAGACTTCTGAAAGGTCCACAGTACCTCACTATTCCACTATTAATCAATTTATTTATTGTAACTAACTGTCATCTTTCATGCCAGCACTGTACTGCTGCTGCAAAGCAACAATGAATCTGATTCTGATTCTGATTCGTGGCCCAACCTGAACCGAGAGGTTTGCTTACTGGCTTCAGGTCAGCTAAGAAACAATCACAGTTCTATATAAGACCATTGACGTAGGAATAGAATCCGGCCATTCAACTTATCAACCTTTTCCACGATTCCATCACGGCTGATTTATTATCCCTCTTAACCCCATTCTCCTGCCTTCTCCCCATAACCTCTGACACCCTGACTAATCAAAACCGTTTTAAATATACCCAATGATTTGGCGTCCCCAGCCGTCTGTGGCAGTGAATTTCACAGTTTCACCACCCTCCGGCTAAAGAAATCCCTCCTCAGCTCTGTTTTGAATGGATATCCCTCTATTCTGAGGTTGTGCCCTCTGGTCCGAGACTCCCCCCACTATAAGAAACATCCTCTCCACGTCCACTCTATCTAGGCCTTTCATGTCTGGAGTGACAATTGTTTTTTCAGGTAGGGATGATAAATTTCCTCTCCTCGCAGATATAACAATTCAGATGGGTTTAAACGGTAAACCAGTAGATTATCATCACTGCCACAAGTGCTGCCACGGTACCGTAGTGGTTAGCGTTACGCTATTACGCCGGCAACCCAGGTGCAATCTCGCTGTTGTCTGCGGGGAGTTTGTACGTTCTCCCCGTGGCTGCGGTGGCATTCTCCAGGTGCTCCCACATTCCAATGACGTACGGGTTAGTAGGGTAATTGGTCACAAGGGTGTAATTGGGCAGTGTGGGCCCGTTGGTCTGGAAGGGCCTGTTATTACACAGTATCTCTGGAAAAATTTTAAAAAGTCTGCTATTGCTGAGACTATCAATTGGAAATGTTTCCAAGGTGGGATGTAATCTAATGATCTCTGGGTCACTAGTTCAAGCAGCTAGATTGTTAGCCAGTCACCGACATTCCAAGCCAATCCCCAAGTGAATAAGTTCACTGGGTCCAGGAGGGGAATTGGTGAAATTATAATTGCCTCATACAGCAATGCACAGGAAGGTATCTGCATTAGGTTCTACCTTGGCTGAGTGTCATGAACATTCAAAAGATGTTCCAAGCAGGGGGGACCCAATATTTACTAATTATTAATGACCAGTAACTTTGATCTTCAGTATAAAGCTCTGTGAAAGATCAACACTCAAGCAGAGTTACCCTCACGTTGCAAATTGGCCAGCGTACCTCTGTACACCTGGCAGGTACTGAGGGAGCACGGCACTGCAGGAGGTGTAGTTTCTTCCAGGTATGGAGAGAGGCTATGAAAACCTTTCCTGGAACTGGGGGTGGCAATGAGCTGAATCTCACTGCCTGTAAGAGTGACAGAAACAATCCATCAGTCTACCTTCCCCTTGCACCTGGCAAAACCTATCCTTCTAGTGCCACTCCTCCTTCCCTTTCCATCAGGGTCCACCTCCTCTCCTACTAGATTCCTTCTTCTTCAGCCTTTTACCTCTTCCACCTATAACCTCCCAGCTTCTTAATTCATCCCACACCCACCTTCCCACTCACCAGGTCTCACCTATTACCTTCTAGGTTGTACCCTTTCCCCCAACCCCATAGCTCTTATTATGGCTTTTTCCCCCTTCCTTTCCAGCCCTGATGAAGGACCTCAGCCCTAAAGATCGACTGTTTTTCCTCTTCAGAGATGCTGCCTTTTCTGCTATGTTCCTCCAGCATTGTGTGTGTGTGTGTTGCTCTGATGTTCCAGCATCTGCAGAATCTCCGGTGTTAAAGATAATTAAAAATCCTGCAAGGCAGGGTGAGGAAATGGGACTCAGTAAATAGTTCCATAGGGAAAAGGCTGACCAAATAGCTTCCTCCTATGATGTTACAATTCTACAATTCTGATTATTTTCAAATTCTCAAGATTTCATGATTCAAAGAAAAAGATATTGCAAACTGATGCATGAAATTCAGATTACATAAAATTCTTTTATTGAGCTTGGAGGACTGGAAGGTGGAAAATTATTGCATTGTCAACCTTGCAGGGTTCCCAGCAACTATAAAACTGGGCAAAAAGCCAACTGGTTAACAGAGAAAATCAGTTAATGCAGCCTCCAAGAATCCCCAAACTTTGTCTTTCTTTCTTAAAGTTTCTTTTCCATTCAGAGCCTGGAAGTTGGTGACCTCCAGACTGACCTCAATGCAAGCAGCCAGCCTACATCTAGCCACTCTACATCACTAATAGTCAGCCCTTTGCTTCCTTTCGAGGATTGTCCGACCTCTGGAGGCCAACTAGCAGAGATCTACATTTTCAATTTACACCAGCTAAATGATTTATCAGGTTAGAAGAGCCTTCCTCGCTGTGCAGACAGCAGCCAGAGCTGAGGGATGAGATGGCAACAGGAGCTCCTCAGCTGGCCTGAGCTCCCCGACAAGTAACCCAATCGATGCTCTCTGCAGCTCGACTGCTGGAGTCAAGTTTCCAGCAGCAAGGAGCTAGGACAGGAACCTCACAGAATCCAACCACAAACCTTGGCACTATGCCCAGCACCAGGAATCTAACACCACAATGTGCCCAAGGCCTTGAATGCAGTCTGCTTCTTTACTGACAGATTGCCAGCCAACGTCCCGTTCTTGCAAGGGGAAGACACCTAACAACATTTTTGTTTAAATATCGATGTGATATTTGCAAATTATTACAAATCCCACTCCTTTGCTGGCCACGACACGTCCTGCACTGCACATTGTACCCTCTCGTACAGGTCCTGCTCCAGCTAATCCTACCAGAGCTAAAAGTTCTGAACACTAATAGTCTCCAATTGAATAAATTTACTGGGTCCAGGAGGAGAATTACTGCAATTCAACTGGGTTATAATCCCCTCAGAGAGCAACGATGTTTCTATTAGGTCTGACTTGTATGAGTGTTACGAATATTCAAAAGAAACACAAGCAAGAGAAACCCAATATTTACTGATTATTAATAATTAGTAATTCTGATATTCAGTATGAAATTGTGTGAAAGATCAACCCACCTTCGTTCAAGGGGAGTGCAAAGTTCAACGTAAATTTATTATTAAGGTTCGTATGTGTCACAATATACTCCCCTGAGATTCATTTCCTTGTGGGCATTTACAGTACAACAAAGAACTACAATCGAATCATCGAAAAACTATACAAAAACAATCAATCAATGTGAGCAACACACATCAAAGTTGCTGGTGAACGCAGCAGGCCAAGCAGCATCTATAGGAAGAGGTGCGGTCGACGTTTCAGGCCGAGCCCCTTCGTCAGGACTAACTTCGTTAGTCCTGACGAAGGGTCTCAGCCTGAAACGTCGACCGCACCTCTTCCTATAGATGCTGCTTGGCCTGCTGCGTTCACCAGCAACTTTGATGTGTGTTGCTTGAATTTCCAGCATCTGCAGAATTCCTGTTGTTTGCAATCAATGTGAACAATCAATATGCAGATGAAAACAAACTGTGCAACAAAAAAATTTTTAAAAACAGTAAGAAACAATAAAGTAACAAGTAAATAAATAATACTGAGAACATGAGTTGTAAAGTCCTTGAAAGTGAGTCTGTAGATTGTGGAATCAGTTCGATGTTGGGGTGGGTGAAGTTATCCACGCTGGTTCGGGAGCCTGATTGTTGAAGAGCTAGCTTCACGTTAAGAGTTCTCCAGTTGGCAGATACTCCAGAGCAACAGTTTGCTCTCCATACCATATTGTCCAGGCTTGAGTATCTGGACAGCTAGGACACGATATCCATGGTCAAATCTGACCTACAGAGGCCCCAACCTCACCAATGCAATACTGCAAGAGTATTGCACTATGGCAGGAGCATCTTTCAGACACATACGGAGAGAAGTTATGAAAACCTTTCCTGATCTCAGTATTTCCATCAGCATGTACTCCCACACGTGTTCAGCCTGGTGCTCAATATTGACCAGAAATTCAACTAAACTGGCCACTGCCGTGGACAAGTGCACGCCCTTGCCACGTTCATGAAGTTAACAAAACCGAGGACAAAGCAACCTGCTTGGTCAGCCTTCCTCCACCGCCCTAACCACAGCAGTGTAGCGGTTAGCATGACGCTACGTACTATAGCTCGAGTTGTCGGAGTTCATTTCCAATGTCATCTATAAGGAGTCGACGCATCTTCCCCATAGAATGTGTGAGCATTCTCTGGGTCCTTTAGTTTCCTCCCACGGTCCAAAGATGTACCAGTTGGTAGGTTAACTGGTCATTGTGAATTGTCCCGTGACCAGGCTGGGGTTAAATCAGGGGTCGCTGGGTGGTGTGTCTCAAAGGGCCGACTCCATGTTGTATCTCTCAATTAGTAAACCTATAAACTGACCATTCACTCCCTCCATTACCATCACACAGCCTACAAGATGCACAGTTGCTACTCACTCAAGCTACTCCAAAAGCTCCTCCTTATCCATGACCTCTGTCACCAGGAACCATTAAAGCAGCAGATGTATGGGAATATCATCACCGGCAGGTTCACCCACCTCCCCACTTAAAGCTGCACACCATCCTGATGAAATATTTCTCCATTGCTACTTGGGTCCAGATTGGCTATGTGGGAGAGGGAAGATTTAGACTGCTCTAGGGGTACAGCACAGCATCATGGGCCAAAGGGCCTGTACTGTTCTTTGTTCTATGCTCTCTACCTGACAGAATTGTGAAAATATCTTCAGAAAAAGGACTATTGTGGTTCAAAACCCAGCTCATCGCCATCATCTAAATGGATGTGTATACAGATACATGTCCTGGCAATAGTCAATGGTGGAATGATTAATTTTGGGTACATGGTGGAGACCAGAAATGGATAATCATAGCTATTTATAGGGAAGCCAGCCTAAAGGAAGTAATAGAGATGATGAAGAGAGGGACTAATATATTTCTGGATGTTATAAAGCCTATAGTGTTTATAATTAGGTGAGCAAAGAAAGTGAACCCATCCTATCCGATTCTGACAGATCACATGTTTGACTGCTTTGAGAAAAGGGATGGATTGCAAAAGCCATTTTTGTTTGCTTTAAGCATTAATGTGGGAGAGCACTTGTCCAATCTGTCTATTCCAGCCTGTACCTTGGGCAAAAACCGAGAACTGCATGTGGCAAATTGATGCTGAACTTTGGACATAAGCTTCCCTTGGGCTCAATCTGTGTGGCTGTAGTTCATCTGGGTGGGAGGGGAATGACCTACTGAAGACCTGAGGGGCAACCTTTCCACACAGAGATTACTTCTGTAATTGTTTGGTTTTTGGTGAATCATTCTCCCTTGTACCATGATTCAGTGAAAAGCTTGCCTTGCATTCTCTTTATACAGATCAAATCATTACACAGCGCATTGAGCTAGAATGAGAATGCAGAATAAAGTGTAAAAGCTACTGCAAAGGAGCAGTGTCGATTGTGAGGCTAAGGGTCAATCTACAGTGAGAAACCTAGTGGTATGTGCTTTCAGGCTTTTGTATCTTCTGCTTGATGCCAGAGGAGAGAAGGGAGAACGTCTGGGGTGAATGAGGTCTTCAATTTTTGTACTGTGGGTCTATGGAATGAGCTGTTAGTGGAAGTGTTGGGGTCAGGTACATTTACAGTGTGTTAAAGATAGTTGGAGAGGTGTGTGGATAGGAAAGGTTTCAAAGGAAATGGGACAAATGCAGGCAAAGGAACTAGCTCAGAAAGGTATCTTGGTCAGCTTGAACTAGTTGGGTCAAAAGGCTTGTTTCTGCATTGTATAACTTCAACAAACATCTGTAGGTGTAAGGGGGAGAGTATATTGACGGGCTACATCATGGCTGGTATGGAAATCTTTGAATGGAAGAGCCTACAGAAAGTAGTGGCTACGGTGGCCCAGTCCATCACAGGTAAAGCCCTCCTCACCATTGAGTACGTCTACACAGGCGCTGCCGCAGGAAGCAGCATCCATCGGCAAGGGCCCCCACCACCCAGGTCATGCTCTCTTTTCACTGCCTCCACCAGGAAGAAGGTACAAGAGCCTCAGGACCCACACTATCAGGTTACCCCTCAACCATCAGGCTCCTGAATCACAGGGGGTAACCTCACTCGCCCCATCACTGAACTGTTCCCACAACCAATGAACTCGTTTTCAAGGATTCATCATCACATGTTCTCAATATTTATTGCTTTCTTGCTTGTTTGTTCATTTATTTGTTTGTTTATTTATTTTTGTTTGTATTTGCACAGTTTGTTGTTCTTTTCCACGTTGGTTGTGTGTCTGTCCTTTGGGGTGCAGTCTTTCATTGATTCCAATGTGTTTCTTGTATTTACTATGAACGCCCACAAGAAAATGACTCTCGAGGTTGTAATGGTGACAAATATGTACTTCGAAAATAAACTTACCTTGAACTTTGAACACTTTATGTCGGCTGGCTGAGGCCATATTAAAGGTTAATCTACAATCTACATGTAGATTGGGTGAACCAAATTGGTAAGGGTGCTGAGGAAGAGGATTTCTTGGAATGTATGTGGGATGGTTTTTTTGAACCAACATGTCGAGGAACCAACTGGAGAGCAGGCTATTCCAGACTGGGTATTGAGCAATGAGGAACGGTTAATTAGCAATCTTGTCGTGAGAGGCCCCTTGGTTAAGAGTGACCATAATATGGTGGAATTCTTCATTAAGATGGAGAGTGACATAGTTAATTCAGAAACAAAGGTTCTGAACTTAAAGAAGGGTAACTTTGAAGGTATGAGACATGAATTAGCTAAGATAGACTGGCAAATGACACTTAAAGGGTTGACGGTGGATATGCAATGGCAAGCATTTAAAGATCGCATGGATGAACTACAACAATTGTTCATCCCAGTTTGGCAAAAGAATAAATCAAGGAAGGTAGTGCACCCATGGCTGACAAGGGAAATTAGGGATAGTATCAATTCTAAAGAAGAAGCATACAAATTAGCCAGAAAAAGTGGCTCACCTGAGGACTGGGAGAAATTCAGAGTTCAGCAGAGGAGGACAAAGGGCTTAATTAGGAAGAGGAAAAAAGAATATGAGAGGAAACTGGCAGGGAACATAAAAACTGACTGTAAAAGCTTTTATAGATATGTGAAAAGAAAAGATTGGTTAAGACAAATGTAGGTCCCCTACAGACAGAAACAGGTGAATTGATTATGGGGAGCAAGGACATGGCAGACCAATTGAATAATTACTTTGGTTCTGTCTTCACTAAGGAGGACATAAATAATCTTCCGGAAATAGTAGGGGACAAAGGGTCCAGTGAGATGGAGGAACTGAGGGAAATGCATGTCAGTAGGGAAGTGGTGTTAGGTAAATTGAAGGGATTAAAGGCAGATAAATCCCCAGGGCCAGATGGTCTGCATCCCAGAGTGCTTAAGGAAGTAGCCCAAGAAATAGTGCATGCATTAGTGATAATTTTTCAAAACTCTTTAGATTCTGGACTAGTTCCTGAGGATTGGAGGGTGGCTAATGTAACCCCACTTTTTAAAAAAGGAGGGAGAGAGAAACCAGGGAATTATAGACCGGTTAGCCTAACATTGGTGGTGGGGAAACTGCTAGAGTCAGTTATCAAAGATATGATAACAGCACATTTGGAAAGCGGTGAAATCATCAGACAAAGTCAGCATGGGTTTGTGAAAGGAAAATCATGTCTGACGAATCTCATAGAATTTTTTGAGGATGTAACTAGTAGAGTGGATAGGGGGGAACCAGTGGATGTGGTATATTTGGATTTTCAAAAGACTTTTGACAAGGTCCCACACAGGAGATTAGTGTGCAAACTTAAAGCACACGGTATTGGGGGTAAGGTATTGATGTGGTAGAGAATTGGTTGGCAGACAGGAAGCAAAGAGTGGGAATAAACGGGACCTTTTCAGAATGGCAGGCAGTGACTAGTGGGGTACCGCAAGGCTCAGTGCTGGGACCCCAGTTGTTTACAATATATATTAATGACTTGGATGAGGGAATTAAATGCAGCATCTCCAAGTTTGTGGATGACACAAAGCTGGGCGGCAGTGTTAGCTGTGAGGACGATGCTAAGAGGATGCAGGGTGACTTGGATAGGTTGGGTGAGTGGGCAAATTCATGGCAGATGCAATTTAATGTGGATAAATGTGAGGTTATCCACTTTGGTGGCAAAAACAGGAAAACAGATTATTATCTGAATGGTGGCCGATTAGGAAAAGAGGAGGTGCAACGAGACCTGGGTGTCATTATACACCAGTCATTGAAAGTGGGCATGCAGGTACAGCAGGCGGTGAAAAAGGCGAATGGTATGCTGGCATTTATAGCAAGAGGATTCGAGTACAGGAGCAGGGAGGTACTACTGCAGTTGTACAAGGCCTTGGTGAGACCACACCTGGAGTATTGTGTGCAGTTTTGGTCCCCTAATCTGAGGAAAGACATCCTTGCCATAGAGGGAGTACAAAGAAGGTTCACCAGATTGATTCCTGGGATGGCAGGACTTCAATTTGATGAAAGACTGGATGAACTAGGCTTATACTCGTTGGAATTTAGAAGATTGAGGGGGGATCTGATTGAAACATATAAAATCTTAAAGGGATTGGACAGGCTAAATGCAGGAAGATTGTTCCCGATGTTGGGGAAGTCCAGAACGAGGGGTCACAGTTTGAGGATAAAAGGGAAGCCTTTTAGGACCGAGTTTAGGAAAAAAATCTTCACACAGAGAGTGGTGAATCTGTGGAATTCTCTGCCACAGGAAACAGTTGAGGCCAGTTCATTGGCTATATTTAAGAGGGAGTTAGATATGGCCCATGTGGCTAAAGGGATCAGAGGGTATGGAGGGAAGGCTGGTACAGGGTTGGATGATCAGCCATGATCATACTGAATGGCGGTGCAGGCTCGAAGGGCCGAATGGCCTACTCCTGCACCTATTTTCTATGTTTCTATGTTACCAGTTTTAAAGTCATTGACGCGATCGGTTCACTGTGAGTTCTACTCTCCTCACTGTCGTTGATCACAGAAACGGCTCAGCTTTGCACAATCAAGACTGATTGAGGATTCACATTCTGACAAGGGCATTCAGACTGACCAGATTTCACCTTCAGGCAGAGAGCTGACGATAAGGGAGCCCTCCAGGAGGCTTCCACAACACCAGGGAGAATGTTTGGGACCACAAGATTGCTCTTGTTTTCAGGACAGAAAAACATTGTCCTCTTGCTGGACATGGCCAGTAAATTTGACACAAGGGAGGACAGTAGGATTGCTGCAAACACACACAACTAACAGTATTTAAAAACTGTTCACTTTAAGCACAGTGTAGTGTCTCACAGCCACACACGTGCACGTGACTAACACTAGTAGAGACTGTTCGGCAACAGTCTCCTGTCCCAATTAAGCAGCACAGTGTCCCAAATAACTGAAGGAAATCCCAGCTATTGATTAGTTTTTGTTCTTTAAGAATTTTCCCAAATAAGCAGCTGTCCTGATGAACTGATGGCCCAATTAACCAGAATCCACTGTCTTACCATTTTTCAAATTGTTAAAACGTCTCTAATTGACACAACAATTGTAGGCCGTATCTCGGGTAATGATGAGTTTGAGTACAGAGAGGAAATTAAGAACCTGGTGGCATGGTGCGAAGACAATAACCTATCTCTCAACGTCAGCAAGATGAAGAAATTGGTTGTTGACTTCAGAAGGAGTAGCGGACCGCACGACCCAATTTACATCGGTGGTGCGCAAGTGAAACAGGTCAAAAGCTTTAAGTTCCTCGGGGTCAATATCACAAATGACCTGACTTGGTCCAACCAAGCAGAGTTCACTGCCAAGAAGGCCCACCAGCGCCTTTACTTCCTGAGAAAACTAAAGAAATTTGGCCTGTCCCCTAAAACTCTCACTAATTTTTATAGATGCACCGTAGAAAGCATTCTTCTAGGGTGCATCACAACCTGGTATGGAAGTTGTCCTGTCCAAGACCGAAAGAAGCTGCAGAAGATTGTGAACACAGCGCAGCACATCACACAAACCAATCTTCCGTCCTTGGACTCACTTTACACCACATGCTGTCGGAGCAGTGCTGCCAGGATAATCAAGGACACGACCCACCCAGCCAACAGACTTTTCGTCCCTCTTCCCTCCGGAAGAATGCTGAGGAGCTTGAAGACTCATATGGCCAGATTTGGGAACAGCTTCTTTCCAACTGTGATAAGACCGCTGAGTGGATCCTGTCCTGGATCTGGGCCGTACCCTCCAAATATCCAGACCTGCCTCTCGGTTTTTTTGGACTACCTTACTTTCCATTTTTCTATTTTTTATTTATGATTTATAATTTAAATTTTTAATATTTACTAATTTTAACTATTTTAATATCTTTAATATTTAATATTTGTAATCCAGGGAGTGTGAAGCACAGAATCAAATATCGCTGTGATGATTGTACGTTCTAGTACCAATTGTTTGGCGACAATAAGTATTTATTATTATTATTATTAATAAGGAAATATACAACTTGAGACAATTAAGACAAACAGGCCTGTAATGTTCTAGGTTCTATGCAGATAGAAATTAAATATTAAATCTAGAAAAAAATAGTCATCTATTCCTTCCAGCAGGTTTCAAGAGCAAGTAGAATCATAGAGTTTTACAGCAGAGATCCAGGCTTTTTGGTTCGTCACTTATATCCCAACCTTTTCCCTCTTCTGCACTAATCTCATTTGCTCACATTAGGTCTATCTCCTCTAGCCCTGGCCTCTTTAAGTGTCTGTCTAAATATCCCATAAACATAATAACTGCAATTGATTCCACCACCATATCTGGTAAAAGATTCTAGAAGGCAACTACTCTTCGTAGGCTTGACTACTGTAATGGTGTCCTCACAGGTCTCAGTAAAAATCCCTCGGACTGCTGCAGCTCATTCAGAACTCCGCTGCTACAGTCCTCACTAAGAACCAGAAAGTAGAACATGTCACTCCAGTTTTCAGGTCACTACACTGGCTTCTTGTCCATCAGAGGATTGATTTCAAAATATTACTACTGGTTTATAAAGCACGGAATGGACTACGGTCAAAATACATCTCTGATCTCTTGCTGCATTATGAACCTTCCAGAGCTCTCAGATCGTCTGGAGTGGATTTGCTTCCCATCCCCAGGGTCAAAACTAAACATGGTAAGGCAGCCTTTAGTTACTACGTTCTACATATCTGGAATAACCTTCCAGAGGATCTGTAGTCTGCCCCAACTTTAAGCTCTTTTAAATCGAGGCTTAAAACTTTTCTTTTTACTGTAGCTTTTTAATTAGAATCTCCTGCACTGTAACTTTTATTTATCGCATGAATTTTTTGCGTGACTTAATTCTCTTTATATTGTCTGAAATTTGATGTTTGATTTCTACATTTTGTTCGATGTAAAACAGTTTGAACTGCCTTGTGTTTGATAAGTGTTGTACAAGTAAGCTTGTTTGCTTGCTCTGTGCATAGGTAGATTGGCCAGAAACAAATGTATTATGCATTTATGCATTGGGAACCCTGTGGAAGCCTGTGGTCTTCATGAGGAGTCTGACGACAGAAGACATTTGCTCCAGAATTGGCGACAGGTGAATGATAGTTTGAAATCTCTGCACTGGTTTTCCAGTTGTGTAGTTAACTATTTCTAATCCAGGCTTACATCTCACTCCCACTGTCAATGCTTGCTGGGGAATGAGTCAGTCCATGACCTCTGCAAACTTTACATGAAGGAAGGAGAGCACAGCTCGGGGATACCTGCAGTGTCAGTTCAGCCACCCAGCTGGTCTGGGAGTGAAGGCGAGATCTCCCTAGTGCCACAAGCTGTATTCACCCAACTAGAAATATCCCAGACCATCTGCTCATTATCACAATAGTGGGATTTTGTCATGCACTAACTAGCATCCATGTTTTCAACACCATAGTACAGACCACACTTCGCTGATCGCCTCAAAGGTCTTTGATACATACCTCCAAGGCGTCTATCATTCTTGGAGAAAGGAGGAAATTCAGGATGAGAATGGTTGGGTTCATTTTTGACCACTGCCTGTCCAATTCCTCATCATCATCCTGAGCACATTCCTCAACCTTTGTAGGACGTTACGAATGTAGGAAGAATCAGGAGTGGCCATTCACCTCCTTGTCCTTGCAACACCATCCAATAGGTCAGGGCTGATCTTTTACCTCAGCCTATCCTAATCTCAAATCACTCGAGCCACTTAATATCCAAACTACTTTTCAAAGAACATACATCAAAGTTGCTGGTGAACGCAGCAGGCCAAGCAGCATCTATAGGAAGAGGCGCAGTCGACGTTTCAGGCCGAGACCCTTCATCAGGACTAACTGAAGGAAGAGTGAGTAAGGGATTTGAAAGCTGGAGGGGGAGGGGCTTTTCAAAGGTTCTTTTTATTATCTAAGTAGGTATGCAGAATATAACTCTGAGATTTGTCTTCTCCAGATAGCCATAAAATACAGAAAAACCATAGAAGTAGATGAAAGAAAGAAATGTTTCATCTACTGAAGACAACTAGATGAACATCAGATGGGTATTGCAGCAGTCGGATGTTCAGTCTTGCATCTTTACTGCCCAGGCAGCCAAATTCCAAAAGTCACCTTTAAAATTGAATCGTGCAAACCACTGGGCTTCTGCCCACAAACAAGAGGAGTTGTTTTGGCATCACTGGCTGCTCCATCTGGTTTACAGGAACATTGAACATAGAAAATGGAAGAGTATGGCATGGAAGCAGACCTTTTTGCCCACAGTGCTGTGCTGAACCAATTAAACTTACAACCAAATGGCTAACTAAACTACATAATACCCATATCCTTCCATTTGCCTACCTAGACATCTCTTAAAAATCCCTAACGAGTCTGCCTCTACTACCACCCTAGCACATCAGGAAGGTGATGGGTGAACTGCCTGGGGTGGTGGTAGATGAATCATAAGGAAGTCACTCACCAAACCCTGGCGACAAATTACCCTCCCATTCCCTAATGAACTGTACCAATGGAAGCCATGAAAGGACCTTTGTCTGCACTCACGTGTTGTGGAGCACACACCAGCCGCAGTGAGGATCTCCTGAGCCCAGGCAATCAGAGCACGTCTTGTACTGTCCACATGCCTCCACGGGTACTCTGGTCAGCTAGAAACAAAAAAAAACAGGCAGAGCTTTAGTCAAGTATCGCTGTGGCATCAGGTTCATCAACTATGAGAAATTAGAAGCACAATATGTCATCAAAGACTCAAACAAACTTCTACAAATGTACAGTGGAAAGCATTCTGACTGATTGCATCACTACCTTTGAAGTTTGAACCTTGAACCTGGGATGGGGAACTCCAATTTACAGGAATGCAAGAGATCACAGAGAGCTATGGACTCAGTCAGTTCCATCAGGGCTCTCTCTGCCATCAAGGACAACTACTAGAGCGATTTCTCAAAAAGCAACATTCATCAAGGACCCAACTATACAGACCATGGCCTCTTCACACTGCTGCCAACGGAAGCCTGAAGTCCCACAGCACAAGGTTCAAAACATCTTCTTCCCCACTGCCATCAGTTTTTGAGCAACGCGAAAAATTCTAATTTTACCTCAAGACTATATCTTTCTCAACTTGCGATGAAGTTCAAAAGTACATTTGAAATTTGAACTTTACATTTGGACAAATACAGTACAGGACAAAAGTCTCAAGCACATATATATAGCGAGGGTGCCTAAGCTCTTTGCACGGTACTGTATTTGTCAACGTGGAGCAGAGAACAAGTTTGTAAATCTGGCAGGAGTAAAGGATGCTGGGAAAGTGAGGGTGGAGCACCGTGGGAGGAGTGTGGGACAAGTGGCAAAGGAGAAGTGCCAGGGCAAGGGGTGGCATGGGTGTACACACACCAGCCCCGAGACACCAGGCAAGGTCATTTGATTCCAAACAATTGGTTTATTGATCATTACAGAACATCACCCTGGTGTTTCCTGCTCCCTCCCCTCTCCCTTCCCCTTTTCCCAACCATGATTCCCCTCTCCCTGCCTCTTTCCCACTCTCAGTCCACAATATAGACCCATATCAGAGTCAGGTTTATCATCACTCACATATGTCATGATTTCTTTTGTGGCAGCAGTACAGTGCAATACATAAAATTATTACAGTACTGTGCAAAAGTCTTAGGCACCCTACCTATGTATATGTGTGTGTATATATATACTCAAGACTTTTACATTTAATGTATATGTCATGACACACTACCCTGAGATTCGTTTCTTGCAGGCAGTCACGGCAGAACAAAAAAATACAATAGAATCAATAAAAAACTACACACAAAGACTGTCAAACAACTAATGTGCAAAAGAAGACAAACTGTAAATACAAAAAAATCACATAAATAAATAAGTAAATAAATAATATTTAGAACATGAATTGTAGAGTCCTTGAAAGTGAGTCCATAAAGTGATATTGTTATATTATTTTTTATATTGTATCATGTAAATCATAATAATTTGTGCAAATTTATGTTGATGTTTCCTATTATAATGTGCTGTGCTGCTGCAAAATGCTCATTTTCATGGAATTTACACCCAGTGTACGAATGTCCGTGACTTGATGCATTGTACAGCACGCTACAAGCAGTTGTAATGTCGAGGTCAGTACCAGAGTATGCAAGGCACACAAAATGCCAGAGGAACTCAGCAAATCACACAGCATCTACAGAGAGCAATAACCAGATGATATTTTGGACCAAGACACTTCATTAGGACTCTGACACGTCTCGGTCTGATACTTTGACTCTTTATTCCTCTCCATAGATGCTGTCTGACTGCTGAGTTCCTCCAGTGTTTTGTATGTGTCACTCTAGATTTCCAGCCCGTGCCGAATCTCTTGTGTTTAAAGAATGCAAGGCTCTCTACCAGAGGCAGTGATACAGAGCTGGGCCAACAACAGAAGGTCAGGGCCTGGGCCATAGATCCTGACACACCAGACCAGAGGCAGTTCCTCTGAGCCTGAGAAACAAGAACCACAGTCAGTTACACATAATATTAGGTTAATCATGTGTGAGGTATAATTTGTAAAACATGATTACTGAGATATGATGTGATATTTCATTAATAAGATTAGTGATATGACATTTGGTTTGCGATGTTTAGATACATCTTGTGATGTGATCTATGAATTGAGGGAAGATAGGTGGTAATTGATTTATGATACGTGATACGTGATACACCGTTGTGAAATGTTGAGTAAACATCATTTAACACAAATCTGCTTCATATAAAAACAATACGCTCCAATCAGCAGCTGCAGAAAAAGCAGGCTAATGTTTTTACCCTGCCTCAGAAAAATACAGTGCTGCAGTGAAGGTACTCTGCCACACAACGCAACTTCTCTCTTCCCATTATAATTCCATAACCTTTCACATTTCCAGCATAAATTATTTATCTCGAATCCTGCTGGAACCATGAGCCCCTGACCCTCGTGCCATCCCTCACTCGGTCTTACAATGCCTGCACTGTGCGCGGAGCTGTTACGTATCCTGTGTTTAAACCTTCCGAGACAAATTTACACTTTTCTTAACAAGGAGAAAGGTGAATGAGGCTACTCCAGCATCAGTCATTCCCAAGGGAAGTTTCATAGTAGTTAGGAAACTGCGCCAGTCATCCAGAAATGTGCAAAAACAAAGCCAATTTCAATAACAGTTTTCCCAAATAAATGCATTAATAACTTCATTAATAACTAACAGAACAGTTATTACCCCTCAACCAACAGGAATTCTGCAGATGCTGGAAATTCAAGCAACATACATCAAAGTTGCTGGTGTACGCAGCAGGCCAAGCAGCATCGAAAGGAAGAGGCGCAGTCGACGTTTCAGGCCGAGACCCTTCGTCAGGACTAACTGAAGGAAGAGTGAGTAAGGGACTTGAAAGCTGGAGGGGGAGGGGGAGATCCAAAATGATAGGAGAAGACAGGAGGGGGAGGGATAGAGCCGAGAGCTGGACAGGTGATAGGCAAAAGGGGATACGAGAGGATCATGGGACAGGAGGTCCGGGAAGAAAGACAAGGGGGGGGGCGGTGACCCAGAGGATGGGCAAGAGGTATATTCAGAGGGACAGAGGGAGAAAAAGGAGAGTGAGAGAAAGAATGTGTGCATAAAAATGAGTAACAGATGGGGTACGAGGGGGAGGTGGGGCCTTAGCGGAAGTTAGAGAAGTCAATGTTCATGCCATCAGGTTGGAGGCTACCCAGACGGAATATAAGGTGTTGTTCCTCCAACCTGAGTGTGGCTTCATCTTTACAGTAGAGGAGGCCGTGGATAGACATGTCAGAATGGGAATGGGATGTGGAATTAAAATGTGTGGCCACTGGGAGATCCTGCTTTCTCTGGCGGACAGAGCGTAGATGTTCAGCAAAGCGGTCTCCCAGTCTGCGTCGGGTCTCACCAATATATAAAAGGCCACATCGGGAGCACCGGACGCAGTATATCACCCCAGTCGACTCACAGGTGAAGTGATGCCTCACCTGGAAGGACTGTTTGGGGCCCTGAATGGTGGTAAGGGAGGAAGTATAAGGGCATGTGTAGCACTTGTTCCGCTTACACGGATAAGTACCAGGAGGGAGATCAGTGGGGAGGGATGGGGGGGACGAATGGACAAGGGAGTTGTGTAGGGAGCGATCCCTGCAGAATGCAGAGAGAGGGGGGGAGGTAAAGATGTGCTTAGTGGTGGGATCCCGTTGGAGGTGGCAGAAGTACCCCATCTGTTACTCACTTTTATGCACACATTCTTTCTCTCACTCTCCTTTTTCTCCCTTTGTCCCTCTGAATATACCTCTTGCCCATCCTCTGGGTCACCCCGCCCCCCTTGTCTTTCTTCCCGGACCTCCTGTCCCATGATCCTCTCGTATCCCCTTTTGCCTATCACCTGTCCAGCTCTCAGCTCTATCCCTCCCCCTCCTGTCTTCTCCTATCATTTTGCATCTCCCCCTCCCCCTCCAGCTTTCAAATCCCTTACTCACTCTTCCTTCAGTTAGTCCTGACGAAGGGTCTCGGCCTGAAACGTCGATTGCGCCTCTTCCTATAGATGCTGCTTGGCCTGCTGCATTCACCAGCAACTTTGATGTATATTACCCCTCAACCATCAGGTTCCTGAACCAGAATCAGAATCTGGTTTAGTATCACTGACATATGTTGTGAAATTTGTTAATGTAGTGGCAGCAGTACAATGCAGTACATAATAGTGAAAAAACTGTAAATTACTGTAGGTATATAGCAAGTATATATGGAGGACTTAGGCAAATTGGAAGAATGGGCAAAAAAGTGGCAGGTGGGACACAGTGTTGAGAAGTGGATGATAATGCATTTTGGTAAAAGGAACAATAGTGCAACTATTATCTAAATGGGGAGAAAATTCAAACATCAGAGGTGCAAAGGGACTTAAGAGATCCAATGCAAGACTCCCAAGAAGGCTAATTTGCAGGTTGAGTCTGTGGTAAAGAAGGCGAATGCAATGTTGGCATTTATTTCAAGGGGAATACAATATAAAAGCAAGGAGATAATGCTAGTCAGGCCGCACTTGGAGCGTTGTCAACAGTTTTGGGCCCTATAACTCAGAAAGGATGTGTTGTCATTGGAGAGAATCTAGAGGAGGTTCACGAGAATGATTCTGGGAGTGAAGGGGTTAACAAATGAGGAGCATTTGGCAGCTTTGGGCCTGCACTCACTGGAATTTAGAAGAATGTGGGGGATCTCACTGAAACCTACCAAATGTTGAAAGGACTAGATAAGGTGAATGTGGAGAGGTTGTTTCCTTTGGTGGGGGTAGCCTCAAAATTGAAGGGCGATTCTTTAGAAGAGAGGTAAGGAGATTTTTTTTTTAGCCAGAAAGCAATGAATCTACCCCAGACTGCAGAGGAGGCCATCCATGTTCGTGGGTATATTTAAAGCGGAATTTGATAGTTTCCTGTTCGGTCAGGGCATCAAAGGATATGGCAAGGCGGCAGGTGTACAGGGTTGAGTGGGATCTGGGATCAACCATGATGGAATGGCAGAGCAGACTCAATTGGCTGAATAGCCTAATTCTGCTCCTATGTCTTATGGTCTTATATATATTAAATAGTCATATTAAATAACTAGTGCAAAAATAGAAATAAAAATAGGTAGTGAGGTAACGTCCATGGGTTCAATGTCCCACTCAGAAATTGGATGGCAGGGAGGAAGAAACTGTTCCTGAACCGTTGAGTGTGTGCCTTCAGGCTCCTGTACCTCCTTCCTGATGGTAGCAATAAGAACAAGGCATGACCTGGGTGATTGGGGTCCTGAATGATGGATGCTGCCTTTTTGAGGCACTACTCCCTGAGGATGTCCTAGATACAACAGAGGCTAGTGCTCATGATGGAGTGGATAACAAGTGTGGATAATTTCATTCACCTCAACAATGAACTGATTCCACAACCTACGGACTCACTTTCAAGGGCTCTACAACTCATGTTCTCAAGATTTATTACGTATTTATGTATTATTATTTTGCTTTTTCTTTTATTATTTGCACAGTTTGTTGCCATTTGCAAATTGATTGTATTTGTTGTGTGCGGTTGGTACTTGCACTTAGGAAAGCCAACGATTCTGACTATTGATTGATCATTCAACCATAAGGCTCCTGAGACAGCGTGGATAACTCTGCTCACCTCAACAATGAACCGATCACCGAACTAGATTTTCAAGGACTCTATACAACTCATGTTCTCCATATTATTTATGTATGCATGTATTTATTTATTATTGTAATTATTTTATTTTATTTTATTTGTTTGTATTTGTCCAGTTTGAATTCTTTTCCACATTTGTTGTTTGTCAGTCTTTTTCTGTGTGTAGTTTCTCATTGCTTCTATTGTATTTCTTTGTTCTAATGTGAATGCCCGCTGGTAGGGTGCTACAACAGTGTTGCGGTTATCACGAAGCTATTACAGCTCGTGCCGTTTCAGAGTTCAATTCCAGCAGCGTCTGTAAGGAGCCTCTGTACTTCCTCTCCACAGAATGTGTGGGTTTTACCCAGGTGCTCTGGTTTCCTCCCACAGTCCACAGACAAAGCAGGTTGGTTAATTGTTCATTGAAAGTTGTCCTATGATTAGGGTTAGGGTTAACTGGGGCTGTGTGGTTGCAGAGGCAGTGTGGCTCGAAGCACTGGAAGGCCTATTTCATGCTGTATCTTGAAATAAACAAATAAACAATGAATCTCAGGGATGTATATGGTGACATCTATGTACTTTGATAATAAATTTACTTTGAACTTTGAATTCGGTTAACTAACCTGGAGTAAAACTCTAGCATTAAGAGTGATGGCTCTATGATGCAGAAACACATCATGTTCACTAAAGTCCTCCAAGGGAGGAAAGCCGTTGCTTTTATTCCGTCTGGCTTATATGTGTCTTCTGACACATTGCTGCACCTGAAATCTGAACTGCCCTCTAAAAACACACCTGCAAACTCTTCCACTTTGGAGAACACAGCTTTGCCAAGACCCTCACGTACAACGAAATCTAAAAGCCAAAGCTGGGTTAGAATCAAAGCGCCCGGTCCAATGATCCATTAGCAAACTTCCGTGGATGCAGAACAGCTGAGACAGAAACACCCTCTGCAAGTACCAGCTGAGCTGCTGAAGATTTCTGATGCTCTGATTTTTGATTTCAGCTTGCCACAGTTAGATGGGGACATGGGCATTTCTGCATCATTCACCACACCGCACTGAGTCAAAACAGTTTTAAACTACTGGGAATTCATGTGCATTCCTCACAGCACCAGTGTCAGCACACTGCATCATTATCTACTGAAATCAAACCATAACATTCAGCTGGTGAGGGGCAGAGTCATCAGCAAATCACAAACCATGCATCACATCACAAAGCAGATCTCACAAATCCGAAACCAAACATAAACTCAATCTAGCTGTGATTCTTACAACTTGCATGCTTTTAAAGAGTAAATTTTATTGTCACTAGGCAAGGAATGATAAAAATGTATCCATGTCACACATAAACACTCACACAAACACATACACTTGCCCATATACACTCACACAAACACAATCACACAACACACACATACTCATACACAAGCACATCCATACACACACTCACACAAATACATATACACTCACACAAACACACTCACACAACACATACATACTCACACAAACACACATACATACACACAAGCACACACACACTCACACAAACACACACATACTCACACAAACACATACACTCACACAAACACACACACTCACACAAACACACACATACTCACACAAACACATACACTCACACAAACACATACACACTCAGACACGTATTCACACACATACATCCTCACACACAAACACACACATACTCACACAAACATATACGTACTCACACGAACACATATGTACTCAAACACACAAACACTCACAAGCACACACATACTCAGACAAACACACACACACACAAGCACATATGCACACATACACATTCATACAAACACATAAGCACACACACACACACACACACACTCCCATAAACACACTCACACATCTGTCGTGACAGTCAGTTACTGTCATTTCCCACTGCTTAAGGCAAGCAACTCTATTGCTCCTTTGTTAACTACTCCTGGTTTCCTCTGACTGTTACTTCATGAGTTTCATTTACATAGCCCCTTCCACAACCTATTTGGACTCTCCCAATATCGTAACTTTTGTTGTGAAGTAGAAAATGCAGTAATCACTTTCTGCACATCAAAGTCCAAGGAACAGCGATAGGCTAATCAGCAAGCAGGGTCTGTTTGAGCGATGTTATTGAGGGTGGAACATTGACCAAGGGTTTGGGACAGAACCTGCCTGCTCTTCTTCATAACTGTGTGCTAGGATAGAAAATAGCAGACCATGCCTGCAGTTAACACCAACAACATAAGGCAGGACCTCTTACAGTGTGGTATTAGCCTGTCAGCATCCATTCTGTGCTCAACACCTTGCAGTGGGGATTTGAACTTCAAAATATGTTTTCATGTGAATAAAGTGCAGGCAGGTACATCCTTGTACAACCAAACTGAACACATAAAATTCAATGTATACTCTTATGAGGAGCATATGATGGCTATAGCCCTGAACTCAGTTGAGCTTAGGAGAATTGCGGGTGGGGGGAATGTTATTGAAACCTACGAAATATTGAAGGCTTAGAGAGAGTGGATATGAAGAGGATGTTTTCTATAGTGGGTGAGTCTAGGACTAGAGCTCACAGCTACAGATTACAACGACGTCCATTTACGGTCATAGTAATAGAAAACAACAGCACAAAAACAGGCCCTTCAGCCCATTTAGTCTGTGCCAAATCATCTAAACTGCCTGCTCCCATCGATCTGCACCGGGACCATAGCCCTCCATACCCCAATCATCCATGTTCTTATCCAAACTTCTCTTAAACATTGAAATCGAGCCTGCATGCACCACTTGCACTGGCAGCTCATTCCACACTTTCACAACCCTCTGAGTGAAGAAGTTTCTCCTCAAGTTCCATTTAAATTTCTCACCTTTCACCCTTAACCCATGACCTCCAGATGCAGTCCACTCAACCTCAAAGGTAAAAGCTTGCTTGCATTTACCCTATCTAATCCCCTCATAATTTTGTATACTCTATCAAATCTCCTCTCAATCTTGTACATTCCAAAGAATAAAGTCCTAACCTATTCAATTTTTCCATATAACTCAGGTCCTCCAAATCTGGCAACTTCCTTGTAAATCTTCTCTGTACTCTTTCAACCTTATTTACATGTTTCCTGCAGGTAGGTGACCAAGACTGCACATAATACTCCAGATTAGACCTCACCAACGTCTTGTTCGACATCAACATAACAGCCCATCTCCCGTAATCAATGCTTTGCGTTATGAAGGCCAATGAACAGAGATGAGGAGGAATTTCTTTAGCCAGAGGGCAGTGAATCTGTGGAATTCACTGCCGCAGATGGCTGTGGAGGCCAAGTCATTGGGTATATTTAAAGCAGAGGTTGATAGGTTCTTCATTAGTAAGGGTGCCCAAGGTTTTGGGGAGAAGGCAGGAGAATAGTGTTGCAAGGGATAATAAATCAGCCATGATAGAATGGCAGAGCAGACTCAATGAGCCAAATGGCTACATTCTGCTTCTATATCTGATGGTGTTTTGGGGATAAAGCGCAGGCAAGTGAACACTTCTGCAACTACACTGAACACATAAAGTGCGGAGTCACACACTGTAAGGATGGGTGAGTAAAGTTCCATGGCAAGAGTCAAAGGACAGCCACGGTCCCTCAGCAAAGAGGTCAGAAACAAGGGGACATGTTCTCGAACAGAATAACTGGTGGAAAGATTAGAAGAAAGTTTGGTAAATATTTCAGCCTGAAATATTTGGAAGTCACGGCCTGAAGGAGTATTGAAGGCAGAAACATTTAAGATGTAAAACTCAGCAGGTTGAGCAGCAACTGTGACAGGAAAAGAGCTGTCGACATTTCAGGTCATTGAACGTATACCTGTACAGTACAGGATCAGTCCTTTGGCCCACAATGTTACGTCAATCCAATTAAACTGGTAATCAAACGGGCAACCTAACTAATCCCCTCTGCCTACACAGTGGCCATGTCCTTCCATTTTCTCACATCCATGTGCCTGTCTGAACATCTCTTAAACTTAGACCGGATAGACCGGATATTGAACTTTATACTGTTGGACTTCGGCCACATTCCACCGTGATACAACACTTGGCGGCACGGGAGGTCGTTCCTGCCTGTGGCCATCGAACATGCAGCTCCTCCCGTGGAGGGTCAGACACTCTGAGCCAATAGACTGGTCCTGGACTTATTTTCCATCTGGCATAGTTTGCGTTTTGTTGTTTGATTGTTTGTGGTTTTTGTATTGCTATAGTTACGCTCTATCCTTGGTTGGTGCGGCTGTAACGAAACCAAATTTCCCTCGGGATTAATAAAGTATATCTATCTATCTGAAAGCCTGTAATGTATCTGCCTCTACCACCACCCCAGACTGTGCATTCCAGACATCCACCACCATTCTGTGTAAAAATACTACTCCTCACACCTCCTTTGAAATTACCCTCTCTCACCTTAAATACATGCCCTCTGGAGATCTGATAGCGATTTATGAGATTATGAGAAGCGTAGATAGCATAGGCAGAAAGACATTATCTGCCTATGCTATCTACGCTTCTCATAATCTCATAAATCGCTATCAGATCTCCCCTCAGCCTCTGCAGCTCCAGGTTGTCCAACCTCTCATTATGACATGTGCCCTCAAATCCAGGCAGCATCCTGGTAAATCGTAACTCTTGCAGAAGTTTGAACCAGAACGTCGACATTTCCTGTTCCCCACCCACAGATGCCGCTCAACCGGCCGAGTCATTGCAGCAGGTAGTTTGCCGCATCTGCAGTCTCTCAGGTCAACATTTAAGAAGCAGCTGAGGAACAGCTGAAGAATTGTAATCCGGAGGGCTTGGAAACAGGATTTTAGTCAAAAGTCCACATTTTGATAAGTGAAACACAACGATCTAAATTGCCTCTCACTACACTATGAACTGCTAAGTTATCCAGTGTCTTGCCCAACACCCTTAACGTGAAGACTATAAGACATAGGAGCAGAATTAGGCCAGTTGGCCCATTGAGTCTGCTTCAACATTTCATCATTGCTGATTTGTTAGCTCTCTCAACCCCATATCCTTCAAGAGGACCACAACCTTGTCATAGGGCTTGCATAACTGAATGACCCGGAGAGCTACGTTGGCTGGAGTCAGGGCT
Source organism: Mobula hypostoma (assembly GCF_963921235.1). NCBI lineage: Eukaryota > Metazoa > Chordata > Chondrichthyes > Myliobatiformes > Myliobatidae > Mobula > Mobula hypostoma. The sequence continues at coordinate 61,088,582 of NC_086116.1, read as the reverse complement.
TTCAAATCTTGGCTATTGGTAGGGTCATCCATGCCAAACAGGTCAAAGGGTAGAGGCCAGTCTGAGTGATTCACTGGTCCTCCAGGTTCAGGGGTTCAGCTCAGGGCCAACAACCCTGACTGGTCAAACAAAATTATTACAGAAGCAGCAGTGAAGAATCCTCCTATATCTGAGTGCAGCTGAGGTCCCTGAACCACAGCTGGGACACAGTAGAGAAGGTGGCCCCGGAGAAACAGAGAAAGAGGACCTCCATTGCTGCCCTAAACACCAGCGGCAAAACGAACTAACAACCCCATATAACACTACCGCACAGAAACAGGCCCTTCAGCCCACTTAGTCTGTGCTGAACCATTAGACTGTCTAGTCCCATCAACCTGCACCAGGACCATAACTCTTCATACCCCTCCCATCTATGTACTTATCCAAATTTCTCGTAAATATTGAAATCGACCCCTCATCCACACTTGCACTGGAAGCTCGTTCCACACTCTCAACACTCTCATGTTCCCCTTAAATATTTCACCTTTCACCCTTAACCTATAACCTCTAGTTGTAGTCTCACCCAATCTCAGTGAAAAAAAACCTGCTTGCATTTACCTTATCTATACCCCTCATAATTTTGTGTACCGATATCAAATCTGCCCTCAATCTTCTACGTTCTGGGGAACAAGGTCCTAACCTATTCAACCCTTCCCTATAACTCAGGTTCTGGAGGCCCAGCAACAGCCTTGTAAATGTTCTTTCAATTTTATTTCAGTCTCCTGCCTTCTTCCTGCGACCTTTGACACCCTTTACTGATCAAGAACCTATCAGCCCCCGCTTTAAATACACCCAGTGATCTGGCCTCCACAGCCGTTTGTGGCAATGAATTGCACAGCTAACAGCTAATTCAGTGAACTTGCTATGGTTGGGATCTTACTGTGCAGCTAGGTGCTGTTGTATTGACCTGTGCCAAGGGACTTGAAGCATACCCCGCTGCCTGTGACTTGGTGGAGGCTTTGAAAAGTGGTGTAAAGGTGGGCAGTGGGGCCAGGGGAGCAAAGTCTGTAATGCAAGCTGTTCTGCATGCATGCTCTGTGCATGAGCAGGCACGGACAGCAAACATAAATCAGCACAAAAAAAGCAGCCCTTTATAAATAAAATACTGATCAATAGCCGACGCTGTGAAAGCTAATTGTTTTATTCCGCCTCTCTGTGCTTCTAACAGCAGATACAATCCATTATTGAGGATGTCAGCCAAACCACGACAGTCAGCAGCGGTGGACCCAGTGCACTGGAAAGGCAGAATGGGGCAGCTCTCCCCCTCGCCATTCACAACGTTCAATAGCTTCTCATTCCACAAAAGTGCAAAAGGCAAGAAAGAAAACAAAAAAATCAATTTAGAGCAGGGCCACGTGAAAAATCACAGTTCCTTGATTTCCCACAGGGAGACTAGTTTGTTACTTCACAGCAATGATTACCACAGGATGAAAAGAAACGAAAGCAAATAATGCTTTTGACTGAAAGCAGCCATTCATCCGATGGGATCATAGCTCCTATCTGATGAGGATTGAGACTGCCTTTAATTCACACTCCGCCCGACAAATAAAAGTGGATTCCCTGGAGACATAAGAGCCAGCAGATACAGGGATCCACAGTGGGGAGCTAACTGCTGGAGGAACTCAAAGGGTCAGGCAGCATCTGTGGAAGGAAATGTTCAGGGTGACATTTCGGGCCGAGGCCCTCCACCCGGTCTGAAACATGGAGGTGAGAGGAAGGTGGGGGCCAAGGACTGGCGAGCAGTAGGTGGATCCAGGTGAGCAGGGACACGCAGACAGAGGAGGGAAGAGTGGAAATAGTGAAGGAGACTGGAAGGTGACAGGTGGAGGCAACAAAGTACAGCAGATGGTGGAATCCGAGAGGAAGGGAAGGCGGATCGTGGAACCGATGAATGGAGGTGGGGTGAGCGGGTGAGAGCAGTGGGGAAAGGGGTTCAATGGAGTGGGTAGAGGAGGGGAAAGAATCAGGGGGATGAGAGACTGGGGGCCGGTGTAGGAGGATCAGGAGAGACAAAAGGAACAGGGGGACGTAAAATGATAAAGGTTAGATTTATTTATCACATTTCAGTGAAATGTGTTGTTTGTATCAATGCCTGACATACTCCGAGGCTGCACTGGGCAGCTCGCAAGTATCTCCATGCTTCTCGTGCCAACAAAGCATGCTCACAATTTATGGATATCTTTGGAATGTGGGCAATCACCGGGACAATGTACAAAATTTACAGACAGTGACGGGAATTGAACCCTGACCTGCTGTGACAGTGTTACGCTAGCCACTATGCTAGAGTGCTGCAGGTAAGCCGAAATTGAAGAATCCATCGTTCATGGGTTCACAGATTCATCTTAGATGCATTGGAGGAAGCACCACCCCTCAACGTCCTGTCAACACCCACAGTTTCACACATCATATTGCCAACTGGAAAGCAAGCAGACTTCCTGTCACCTACTTGGGTAACTGGTGATCAAACTGCTGTGCTTCCTCCCTCAGAGTTGATATTTTTAAATTGTGCTTTGAAAACTAATACACATATTTTGGTTGCCTGTAGTCCAGTACTGAATGATGGGTTCTAAATAAATCTAGGATAGACTCCCTTCCCTTCCTTTCCAGTCCTGATGAAAGGTCTTGGCCCAAGACATCAACTACTAATTCGTTTCCATAAATGCTGCCTGACCTGCTGAGTTCCTTCTGCATCTTGTATGTGTTACTCTGACTGCCTAATCTCAGACTCAATGCCTGTACTAGCTGAGACTTTTCACAGAGATCTGAGGGGAATCTACAGCAGTGTAGTGGTCAGCCAGATGCAATTACAACTTGGGGACATCAGGGTTCAGAGTTCCATTCCGACGTCATCTCCAAGGAGCCTGTACGTCCTCCCCATGGAGTGCATGGGTTTCCCCTGGATGCTCCGGTTTCCTCCTACAGTACAAAGACGTACCAAGTATGTTGGTTACTGTAAGTTGTCCCGTGGTTAGGCTAGGGTTAAGTCAGAGGTTGGTGGGCAGCATGGCTCGAAGGGCCGGAAGGGCCTCTTCTGCAGTGTGTTTCTAAATAAATGAACAAATGCCTTAAAGGACAGCGAGGGTTAGAAGTGACAGGGTCACTTTATTCGAAGCTGGCAGAGGTTCGGTGGGCTGAATAGTCTCCCATGCACTGACATAACTCTATGATTCTCTAAATCCTGGATTGACTCCAGGGCAATCCTAAATGTTTAGTTATCCTAATTAAGCCAGGCAACAGATGTAATGAACTCTGACAAAAATAGTTTTGAAAACCAGAGCTGCTGGAGGACAACCATTGCTAATTTCATGGAGTCACACCAACCCAGGCTCTAACGGCAGCCTCATCTGAGTCGCCCTAACGACTCTGTCCATTAGGAAGAGGAATGATACAATAACCCTGCCACAAAGTGGTGATTAGATTATTAGGCAAGGACAGGTCAGCTCAGCTGAATCTGCCTACATTTTTCCCAACTCAAACTACCAGCTGATTTGAAATGAAATTCAGATCTTAGCCTGGATGGGTCATGACTGTAAATTACTGGATTGCTATAGAAACCTACCTGCTTCTCGAATGTCCTCGGGGAATCTGCCGCCCCACAAAGTGGCTGACTCTGGACTGGTCTCACAAACCAGTCAGTTCAAGGGCAAGGCTTGTAAATGCTGGCCTTGCGACCGATACCATGACCCTGCAGAATGAGTGTAGTGAGAAAAGCAGTTTGAAGGCCTGCAAAAAGCTTTGGGATCCCTTATGTTTGTAATGAATGCACAGCCAGCACACACAAAATGCTGGGGCAGTGGGAGGCTCAGCAGGTCAGGCTGCTTTCATAGAAATGAATAAACATCAATAGAAATGAATAGACAAGTCAACATTTCAGGCCAAGACCCCTCATCAGGACTGGAAAGGAAGGGGGCAGAGGCCAGAATAAGAAGGTAGGGGAGGGAAGGAAGTACAAGCTGGCAGGTGAAAGGTGACACTTGGCTGTGGTAGCGAATCTGGGCGAGAGTTGGAGGGCAGCGGAGACTACAGAGGGGGAGACTCCCTCAACCCAAAACATCAACAGTTTATTCCTCTCCATAGATGCTACCTGACCTGCTGAGTTCCTCCACCATGTCACGTAAGTTGCTCAAGGTCTCTGGCATCTGCAGAATCCCTGTGTGAATGAATGCACAGGAATGGAAAATCTGCCTTTCTTCCCTCTAACCACTTAGTGCTTCGGTTTTTCAAGGCAGTATCACCCTTGGCTATGGATATCACCAGAAGCCTCAGTCCACACACACATACACGCATGCATGCACACTCACAAAATCCTGCACACAAACACATAGGAGCATATGTGACATGTGCACGTTCAAAAGTTTGACAGGAAAAGTCGACAGCTTTAAACTAGAAGCACAAGAGGTTCTGCAGAGGCTGAAATCTTGAGCAACACACACAAAATGCTGGAGGAACCTGGAGCAACAGGTAGTATCTATGGCAAAGAGTATACAGTCGATGCTTCTGGCTGAGACCCTTCATCAGGACTGGAAGGGGGGTGGTTCGTGGAGGAGTACAAGATGACAAGTGAACGATGCAACCAGCTGAGAGGGAAAGGAAGAACAATGTCTTGGAAGACTAAGAAGATGTTTTCCCTCTGAATCAACCATACTCCTCTTTGATGCTCACAACACCGCCCTTCTCCTCCTCTGCTCAACACTGTAGTCCTCAGTCAAATTAGCAGTCCAATAAAAATCCCAGGTTCAGCAGGGCTTTCAGGAGGCATCTGACGGCAAGTCCCTTACAAAGGATAGCGAGGAATGCTGAGAAGATCATTGGGGTCTCTCTTCCACCCACTAGAGTCATATATCAGGAGTGCTGTGCATGCAGAGGAGGGCCCTCAGTATTGTCAGTGCTTACAGCCTGGTATGGAAACATCAATGCCCTTGACCAGAAAATCCTGCAGAAAGTAGTATATATGGCCTTGTCCATCACGGATAAAGCTCTCTCCACCATCCAGCACACCTACATGAAGTATGGCTGCAGGAAAGCAGCATCCATCATCAAAGACCACCACCACCCAGGCCATGCTCTCTTCTCGCTGCTGCCATCAGGAAAAAGGTACCGGAGCCTCAGGACCCACAGCACCCGGTTCAGGAACAGTTATTACCTGTCGATCATCAGGCTCTTGAACCAAAGGGGATAACTTCACGCAACTTCTCTTACCCCATCACTGAATTGTTCCCACAACCTATAGACTCACTTTCAAGGACTCTTCATCACATATTCTCAATATTTATTGTTTATTTATTTATTATTATTATTTCTTTCTTTTTGTATTTGCACCATTTATTGACTTTTACACCCTGGTTGGACACCCACGTTGATATGGCCTTTCATTGATTCTGTTATGGTTATTATTCTATTATGGATTTATTAAGTATGCCCACAAGAAAATATATCTCAGGGTTGTACATGCAGTCATATATGTATGTTGATAAAAAATTTACTTTGAACATTGAACATCCCATCTATCCATTAATCTCTTTGATCCCCTAGCATCAGGCAGGAATTACCATTAGGACAAGGACTGATGGGATGGGGAAACAGCTTCTTCCCCCAGGCTATGAGACTACTGAACTCCCTGCTGCCACCCAGGTCTCATCACACATGAAGCACCAGGAGTGTTATGTTGCTTATGTTTTAACTTGTATCATATGTGTACCTTACTATGTGTGTGTGAGCATACTGCGTTGTGCACCTTAGTCTAGAGCAGCATTGTCTCAAAGTTCAAAGTGCATTTATTATCAAAGTTTGTATACAGAATTCAACTCTGAGATTCGCCCTCCCGCAGGTAGGCACGAAACAAAGAAATACCATGTAACCCGGTCCTAGAAAAACATCAAATAACCAATGCGCAAAAAAAAGAATGAAGTGTGGCAAAACGGCAAACAGTGAGCAAACAACACAAACATCAAGCTTAAACATCTTGTTTGGTGGTATACATGTGTACCATTGAAAGACAATAAACTTGAGCTTGAACTTGAAGTACAACACCAGCACGAGGCAGGTTAAGTACGGAGCACACCCCTGCCCATTCTCGTTCACGTGCCTCCCGTTTCCCATTTTGATTATACTCATTATTTTACTTTTATCTATTCATTCTGGCAATAAACCTGGGCCAGCTACGACTTCAGAACAGCCCAATGAATATCATTAGCAAAGTTGGAACCATCAAAATATAATCATGGCTTTCATTTTATATATTTAGAGATACACCACAGAATAGGCCCTTCCCATCTACTGATCAACACCACAGAATAGGCCCTTCCCATCCACCGATCAATATCACAGAACAGGCCCTTCCCATCCACCGATCAATCCCACAGAACAGGCCCTTCCCATCCACCGATCAATATCACAGAACAGGCCCTTCCCATCCACCCATCAACACCACAGAATAGGCCCTTCCCATCCACCGATCAATATCACAGAACAGGCCCTTCCCATCCACCCATCAACACCATAGAATAGGCCCTTCCCATTTACTGATCAACACCACAGAACAGGCCCTTCCCATCCACCGATCAATCCCACAGAACAGGCCCTTCCCATCCACCCATCAACACCACAGAACAGGCCCTTCCCATCCACCGATCAATACCACAGAACAGGCCCTTCCCATCCACCGATCAATACCACAGAACAGGCCCTTCCCATCCACCCATCAATACCACAGAATAGGCCCTTCCCATCTACTGATCAACACCACAGAATAGGCCCTTCCCATCCACCCATCAATACCACAGAATAGGCCCCTCCCATCCACCCATTAATACCACAGAATAGGCCCTTCCCATCCACCCATCAATACCACAGAATAGGCCCCTCCCATCCACCCATCAATACCACAGAATAGGCCCTTCCCATCCACCCATCAATACCACAGAATAGGCCCTTCCCATCCACTCATCAATACCACAGAATAGGCCCCTCCCATCCACCGATCAATACCACAGAATAGGCCCTTCCCATCCACTGAGCCATACCGCCCAGCAACACACCAATTCAACCGTAACTAAATTCAGGACAATTTACAATGACCATTTAACCTACTAACTGGTTCGTCTTTTGGAATGTGCGAGGAACCTTGAGAACCTAGAAAGAAACCACACATTCCATGAGGAGGAGGTACAAACTCTTTACAGAGGATGCTGGGATTGAACATTGAGGTCCGACAGTCCAGGCAATAATAGCATCATGCCAACCACAGATGTAGGTGAATGCAGCAGCCAAATTCATACTTATCATGTGATTGGTGGCTGGTCATCTACTTCTAAGGGATGAGCACTGGCCAAACAATGAGATAACTACCCTGATCTCACTCAGCTAGTCCCAGAAGATCTCAAACTTCCTCCGTGAAAGGTTCGCATCTACAGCAGAGCAATACTCCCACAGTACCACGCCAATATTCTGCCTAGATCCACAACCATCTAACTCAACGACTCACAGCCATAGCTATCTACTACTTGAAGGAGAATAAAAGTTACAAACAATAAAAAACAAAACATAAAAATATTTTAATTATACGCAAGCAAACTCATTAAAACCAATGTCGATTCTCATTAATAATATAATGTTTGCACAGAGTTGCCACTGGTGATATGAACCATCTTAATCCAGCTGGTATAGTTTGATTAGAAACAATGATATCACCTCTGTGAAAGAGAAAGAAGTAAAAATTTCCCTCGATAAATGTGACAGGAGATCTGGCAATCTAACACGGAACAGTTATTACCCTAAAGTGTTGTCAAGCTGCTTTGCCACATCTGTGTGACATATTTCAATAATTACAGCTATCAAAAATCCATTACAAACCAACAGAATGGTTTCTCAGCTTCAGACACCGGCCTTGAGAGCACTTCTCCTGAGGAGGCCCGGGATTGGATGTGCATTTGCTTTAGAAACTTGGCGTTGGTAAAGAGGGCAATAATATTACTCACAAGCCTTGCGCTGACACCTTCCATCATTAATATCAATGCCTGACACCAAGATTCTGTCTCCTTCTCTTACTCAGACCGTAACAGTTTTCAGGCCATCATCTACCCTGACACGTCTTTTGTCTCAGCTTTTTCTCCCTTTCTCCTACTGCAGAATAGGTAAGTAAACCTACTAATAGGAAATAGGAATAGGAATTGATTCTGTCAATCAAAGAAGTCATGTCCTATATAAAAAAAATCTGAGAACTCCAGATGCTGGAAACCTGAACTAAAAACAGTAAATGCTGGAGATTAGGCAGCACCTGCAGAAACTGATTTAGTGGCTATGGCTGAGGGTTTGACTTGAAACATTACCTCTGAGGTGACAACAAGCCTATACTCCTTAACATTCCTGCACAGACTTCCTATCCCCTCATTCCCTTGGGAGCAACCTTGATATTCTCAGCTCTGAGTGAATTCAGAATAAAGGAAAATGGAGGGGAAGTGTTAGATCAATCTAGGGATCGGTTGAAAGGTTGGCACAACATAGTAGGCAAAGAGCCCTGAACTGTACTGTGGTGCACTGTTCCATGTTCTGAAAGGACACATCTGAGAGCAGAATACACAGTAATGCAGTGCAGCCACAATTGGTAACAAAAAGGACTTTAACGGAGTTTTAGCAAGCAAAGACATTGGAGGAATCTAGGGAGTAATCTGGGCTCATCGTTTTATCCAGTATTTCATTTGACAGAAACACACAAAATGCTAGAGGAAAGGAACAGGTCAGACAGCGTCTATCGAAGGAAATGAGCAGGTCAGACAGCGTCTATCGAAGGAAATGAACAGGTCAGACAGCGTCTATCGAAGGAAATGAACAGGTCAGACAGCGTCTATCGAAGGAAATGAGCAGGTCAGACAGCGTCTATCGAAGGAAATGAGCAGTCCACGTTGCAGGTCGAGACCCTTCAGTTTCAGCTCAGATAAAGCCTTTCAACCCAAAACTTCGACTGCCCATAGCAGTTCAGTTCCTCCACCATTTTGAGTACCTGCAGCCTCATTTGTCTCCATTTGGCTTGGCAGGTCTCAAATAGAAACCATCTTCTTCTTTTCTTCCAGGCCTCTAAAAAAGCTTTTCTGTTCACCCCAGTTCCTCAGCTACAAAGGAACACCTGGAAGTTTTATTGTCCTTGCACATCCCATTCCATGAAGTGTCAGGTCCCCTTCTGTGAAGTGTGAGGTACGCTTCACAGGGAAGGAATAGAACATGCAGTGAACCATCATGAGAAGCTGATAAAATGAGTTCAACACAAAATGAATAATATTTGTAACGAGCATTTACCCAAACATTTACCCCCTGTGCTCTGCCATTCAGTAGGACTCTGATCTTTTTTTTTACCTTGGCACCACTTGCATTCTCTAATATTTCGTTCAGCCGGACAGTATCGTGGCAGTTAACGCAACACTATGACAGTGCCAGCAACCTGTGTTTAATTCGGCCACTGTCTGTACATTCTCCCCTTGGCCGTGTAGGTTTCCTGCGAGTTTTTCGGTTCCCTCCCACACCCCAAAGGCAGACAGGTTAGTAGGTTAATTGGACACATGAGAGTCACTGGGCAGTGGGGGCTCTTAGGGTCAGTTACTGTGCTATATCTCTAAAACCATATACCCTTACATTCACCTTTATGAAGATGCTCACCCCATAAGATTAAGGCCATTTTGCCTATTCAGTTCCCATCACCATCGGCTGATTTATTAACCCTCTCAACCCCATTCTTCTGCTTTCTTCCCATAACCTCTGACACCTTTACTCATCAAGGATCTATCAACTGCTGCTTTAAATATATCCAATGACTTGGCCTCCAAGGCTCCCTGTGGCAAATAATTCCACAGATTCACCACTGGTTAAAGAAATTCCTCCTCAGCTCTTTTCTAAAGGAGCGTCCCTTTATTCTGTGGCTATGCCTCACCATAGGAGACATCTTCTCCATATCCACCCTATTTAGGCCTTTCAATATTCTATAGATTTCAATGAAATCCTCCCCCCCCCACACCTAAATTCTTCTTACAGGCCCAGAACCATCAAATCTCCTCATGCATTAACCTCTTCATTCCCAGGATCATTCTTGTGAACCTCCCCGGTGTCAGATCAGATTTTAACCCCATGCAAAAGCATCACCCTCATCATAGTAAAGATGAACCTTTGCCTTAATGGATGATACAATCCTTTGGTAAGCAGAGCACATCTCTGTACCTGAAAAAGAAATCTTGAATTACTTTCATTCACACTGATTCTTTCAGAAGGGGGGAGCACCAGATAAATAAATGAAATCTTTAACTCTGATGTTTAGCTCAGAAAAGCATTATCGGAGAATTATGAACATTGTTATCAGCTAAGGAGAGTTTGGGAGCCTTTGAAACTTAGGGACTATCTGTACCGGCAGCGAAGAGAGGTGTGTCCAAGGGATACTGGGAGCAGGCTGGTCACTTGCCATTAAAGATGTGCCCCACTGCTCTTTGGTCTTCACCACGAAGTGAGTTTGCTATACAGGGGCCCCCTGTGGGCTGGACATCAGTGAGCCTCAATGTGCACTGGGGCACAGTGAGTGTCTCACCTTTCGCTTCAGTTCGAATTCACTCAGAGGGAGCCTGTGAACTGTTGCTGTGGACTCTGAAAGATTCCAACTGAATCTCGGTCTTTGAAGATTTCTTTTACAAGTGCAGAGATCTGCCCTGCCTCATTAAAGTTTGATGTAATTCTGCAATACGAGAATTCATTTTCACCACATAATGATGTCGCAGCAATGAGGTGCAAAGGGTTCACGCAGAAACCGGTCTCATTTTATCCCACAACTCTGAAGCCCATTCCCAAGATGATGTTTTCTCACGAGATGATGGAGCAATATCTGTCTCAGCAGGCAGCGGCTGATCCGATGGCTCTGGTGAGCAGTGGGAAGAAATTTGTCCTAATATCCTTGGCCTCCTACACCGATACAACAAAGCTTAATGTAAATTCAAGTGGCAACGCATCATCATTCGATTAGGTACCGTATAGACCCAAATGTAACATTAACTTCAACAATTTCTGATGATGGTTCTGCTCTTCTGATTCATTCTTTCCTCAAGTTTCATTAACACCTTCAATACCATCGGCATTTCTACCACTTAATCTCCACCTTGTTCTCCAGCCTTGGCTGTGAGGGCCAAGCCACTGGGTATGGCAGACAAAGGATTGCAAAATGTGGCTATTCCCCGTGGAGACTGGCTCGAGAGAGCTCCCGGCAAGGATGGCATAGAGGTTGCTATCTGCGCTGGGCCTTGAAAAGAGCAAGAACCGAGCAGCTCACAGGATGGGGAGGATGAAGAAAGAGCCTCTTGGTGGATATGGAGTTGAGCTGGAAGTCAGGAGCAGATGGTCAGTGACTTGGCCACCACTGCTGACCTGCCAACTGGAGAGTGGAGTGGTCAATGGTCAAAACACTCTATCAAGGTTGGGCACCACCTGGCGACATCTGCCCCGGCCAAAGACCACGGTTATTTCATCAGGAAACTGAAGAGCAGCCCAGTATGAGAAACAAGCAAAGCGCAGGTTGATGGGTTCACAATTATTGAGGGTTCAAAGATTACAAAGAGAAGGCAGGAAACTGGACTGGAGAGATTTTCATCAATTCTACTACATTTCTTTATTTCCTGTGAATGCCTGCAAGAAAATGAATCTCAGGGATATTATGTATGGCATATACATAATTGGGTAATAAGTTTACTTTGAACTTTGGAAACTGACTTTAGCACCCCTTGAGCCGAGGGGGCAGTAGCAGTAGCACAATGACTGTAATTATTTTAACAATATCGACCACAGATGTACACGTCACTGACTATGCCATAGGCCACAAGAGGTTTTGCAGATGCTGGAATTCTTGAACAATACAAATCAAAGTCAGGAGGCACTGAGCAAGTCTGGTAGTATCTACGGAAGAAATGAAGAGTCGAGATTTCAGGCCGAGTCCCTTCATCAGGAATGTTGACTGTTCAATTCCCTCCATAGGTGCTGCCAGACCGACTGAATTCTCCCAGCATCTTGTTTCTGTGTTACTGATAGTGTCAGCAATGACTGCCCCTCCCTATTTTCTCCTGTACGGAGGAATCATATTGGTGGCTCCAGAGCCAGGAAGGTGAAGGTGGTAGATTTCCTTCAGTGAAGGACATCTCCGAACCTGATGGATTTTTATAATTTATTAATGTTTTAGAGTTGTACCACCCAGCAACCCACTGATTCAATCCTAACCAAATCAACGACCAATCAACCCACCGATTCAACCCTAATCAACGAACAATCAACCCACCGATTCAACCCTAACCTAATCAACGACCAGTCAACCCACCGATTCAACCCCAACCAAATCAACGACCAACCAACCCACCGATTCAACCCTAATCAACGACCAATCAACCCACCAATTCAACCCTAACCTAATCAACGACCAGTCAACCCACCGATTCAACCCTAACCTAATCAACAACCAATCAACCCACCGATTCAACCCTAATCAACGACCAATCAACCCACCAATTCAACCCTAACCTAATCAACAACGAATCAACCCACCGATTCAACCCTAACCTAATCAACAACCAATCAACCCACCGATTCAACCCTAACCAAATCAACGACCAATCAACCCACCGATTCAACCCTAACCTAATCAACGACCAATCAACCCACCGACTCAACCCTAACTAAATCAACAACCAATCAACCCACCGATTCAACCCTAACCTAATCAACGACCAATCAACACACCGCTTCAACCCTAATCAATGACCAATCAATGCACTGATTCAACCCTAACCTAATCAATGACCAATCAACCCACCGATTCAACCCTAACCTAATCAACGACCAATCAACACACCGCTTCAACCCTAATCAATGACCAATCAATGCACCGATTCAACCCTAACCTAATCAACAACCAATCAACCCACCGATTCAACCCTAACCTAATCAACGACAAATCAACCCACCAATTCAACCCTAACCTAATCAACAACCAATCAACCCACCAATTCAACCCTAACCTAATCAACGACCAATCAACCCACCGATTCAACCCTAACCAAATCAACAACCAATCAACCCACCGATTCAACCCTAATCAATGACCAATCAACCCCCAATTCAACCCTAACCTAATCAACGACCAATCAACCCACTGATTCAACCCTAACCTAATCAATGACCAATCAACCCACCGATTCAACCCTAACCTAATCAAAAACCAATCAACCCACCGATTCAACCCTAAACAAATCAACGACCAATCAACCCACCGATTCAACCCTAATCAACGACCAATCAACCCACCGATTCAACCCTAACCTAATCAACGACCAATCAACCCACCGATTCAACCCTAACCTAATCAACGACCAATCAACCCACCAATTCAACCCTAATCAAATCAACAACCAATCAACCCATCGATTCAACCCTAACCTAATCAACGACCAATCAACACACTGATTCAACCCTAATCAACGACCAATCAACCCACCGATTCAAACCTAACCTAATCAACGACCAATCAACCCACCGATTCAACCCTAACCAAATCAACGACCAATCAACCCACCGATTCAACCCTAACCTAATCAACGACCAATCAACCCACCGATTCGACCCTAACCTAATCAACGACCAATCAACCCACCGATTCAACCCTAATCAACGACCAATCAACCCACCGATTCAACCCTAACCTAATCAACGACCAATCAACCCACCGATTCAACCCTAACCTAATCAACGACCAATCAACCCACCAATTCAACCCTAACCAAATCAACAACCAATCAACCCATCGATTCAACCCTAACCTAATCAACGACCAATCAACACACTGATTCAACCCTAATCAACGACCAATCAACCCACCGATTCAAACCTAACCTAATCAACAAACAATCAACCCACCGATTCAACCCTAACCAAATCAACGACCAATCAACCCACCGATTCAACCCTAACCTAATCAACGACCAATCAACCCACCGATTCAACCCTAATCAACGACCTATCAACCCACCAATTCAACCCTAACCTAATCAATGACCAATCAACACACTGATTCAACCCTAATCAACGACCATTCAACCCACCAATTCAACCCTGACGTAATCAATGACCAATCAACCCACCGATTCAACCCTAACCAAATCAACGACCATTCAACACACCGATTCAACCCTAAACAAATCAACGACCAATCAACCCACCGATTCAACCCTAATCAACGACCAATCAACCCACCGATTCAACCCTAACCTAATCAACGACCAATCAACCCACCGATTCAACCCTAACCTAATCAACGACCAATCAACCCACCAATTCAACCCTAACCAAATCAACAACCAATCAACCCATCGATTCAACCCTAACCTAATCAACGACCAATCAACACACTGATTCAACCCTAATCAACGACCAATCAACCCACCGATTCAACCCTAACCTAATCAACAACCAATCAACCCACCGATTCAACCCTAACCAAATCAACGACCAATCAACCCACCGATTCAACCCTAACCTAATCAACGACCAATCAACCCACCGATTCAACCCTAATCAACGACCTATCAACCCCACCAATTCAACCCTAACCTAATCAATGACCAATCAACCCACCGATTCAACCCTAACCAAATCAACGACCAATCAACCCACCGATTCAACCCTAACCTAATCAACGACCAATCAACACACTGATTCAACCCTAATCAACGACCAATCAACCCACCGATTCAACCCTAACCTAATCAACGACCAATCAACCCACCGATTCAACCCTAACCAAATCAACGACCAATCAACCCATCGATTCAACCCTAACCTAATCAACGACCAATCAACACACTGATTCAACCCTAACCTAATCAATGACCAATCAACCCACCAATTCAACCCTAACCTAATCAACGACCAATCAAACCACCGATTCAACCCTAACCAAATCAACGACCAATCAACCCACCGATTCAACCCTAATCAACGACCAATCAACCCACCGATTCAACCCTAACCTAATCAACGACCAATCAACCCACCGATTCAACCCTAACCTAATCAATGACCAATCAACCCACCAATTCAACCCTAACCAAATCAACGACCAATCAACCCACCGATTCAACCCTAACCTAATCAACGACCAATCAACACACTGATTCAACCCTAATCAACGACCATTCAACCCACCAATTCAACCCTGACGTAATCAATGACCAATCAACCCACCGATTCAACCCTAACCAAATCAACGACCATTCAACACACCGATTCAACCCTAACCAAATCAGCGACCAATCAACACACCGATTCAACCTTAATCAATGACCAATCAACCCACCAATTCAACCCTAACCTAATCAATGACCAATCAACCCACCGATTCAACCCTAACCAAATCAACGACCAATCAACCCACCGATTCAACCCTAACCTAATCAACGACCAATCAACCCACCGATTCAACCCTAATCAACGACCAATCAACCCACCGATTCAACCCTAACCTAATCAACGACCAATCAACCCACCGATTCAACCCTAACCTAATCAACGACCAATCAACCCATCGATTCAACCCTAACCTAATCAACGACCAATCAACACACTGATTCAACCCTAACCTAATCAATGACCAATCAACCCACCGATTCAACCCTAACCTAATCAACGACCAATCAAACCACCGATTCAACCCTAACCAAATCAACGACCAATCAACCCACCGATTCAACCCTAATCAACGACCAATCAACCCACCGATTCAACCCTAACCTAATCAACGACCAATCAACCCACCGATTCAACCCTAACCTAATCAATGACCAATCAACCCACCGATTCAACCCTAACCAAATCAACGACCAATCAACCCACCGATTCAACCCTAACCTAATCAACGACCAATCAACACACTGATTCAACCCTAATCAACGACCATTCAACCCACCAATTCAACCCTGACGTAATCAATGACCAATCAACCCACCGATTCAACCCTAACCAAATCAACGACCATTCAACACACCGATTCAACCCTAACCAAATCAGCGACCAATCAACACACCGATTCAACCTTAATCAATGACCAATCAACCCACCAATTCAACCCTAACCTAATCAATGACCAATCAACCCACCGATTCAACCCTAACCAAATCAACGACCAATCAACCCACCGATTCAACCCTAACCTAATCAACGACCAATCAACCCACCGATTCAACCCTAACCTAATCAACGACCAATCAACCCACCGATTCAACCCTAACCTAATCAACAACCAATCAACCCACCGATTCAACCCTAACCAAATCAATGACCAATCAACCCACCGATTCAACCCTAACCTAATCAACGACCAATCAACACACTGATTCAGCCCTAATCAACGACCATTCAACCCACAAATTCAACTCTGACGTAATCAATGACCAATCAACCCACCGATTCAACCCTAACCAAATCAACGACCATTCAACACACCGATTCAACCCTAACCAAATCAACGACCAATCAACACACCGATTCAACCCTAATCAATGACCAATCAACCCACCAATTCAACCCTAACCTAATCAATGACCAATCAACCCACCGATTCAACCCTAACCAAATCAACGACCAATCAACCCACCGATTCAACCCTAATCAACGACCAATCAACCCACCGATTCAACCCTAACCAAATCAACGACCAATCAACCCACCGATTCAACCCTAATCAACGACCAATCAACCCCCAATTCAACCCTAACCTAATCAACGACCAATCAACCCACTGATTCAACCCTAACCTAATCAACAACCAATGAACCCATCGATTCAACCCTAACCTAATCAACGACCAATCAACCCACCGATTCAACCCTAACCTAATCAACGACCAATCAACACACCGCTTCAACCCTAATCAATGACCAATCAATGCACCGATTCAACCCTAACCTAATCAACAACCAATCAACCCACCGATTCAACCCTAACCTAATCAACGACAAATCAACCCACCAATTCAACCCTAACCTAATCAACAACCAATCAACCCACCAATTCAACCCTAACCTAATCAACGACCAATCAACCCACCGATTCAACCCTAACCAAATCAACAACCAATCAACCCACCGATTCAACCCTAATCAATGACCAATCAACCCCCAATTCAACCCTAACCTAATCAACGACCAATCAACCCACTGATTCAACCCTAACCTAATCAATGACCAATCAACCCACCGATTCAACCCTAACCTAATCAAAAACCAATCAACCCACCGATTCAACCCTAAACAAATCAACGACCAATCAACCCACCGATTCAACCCTAATCAACGACCAATCAACCCACCGATTCAACCCTAACCTAATCAACGACCAATCAACCCACCGATTCAACCCTAACCTAATCAACGACCAATCAACCCACCAATTCAACCCTAATCAAATCAACAACCAATCAACCCATCGATTCAACCCTAACCTAATCAACGACCAATCAACCCACCGATTCAACCCTAATCAACGACCAATCAACCCACCGATTCAACCCTAACCTAATCAACGACCAATCAACCCACCGATTCAACCCTAACCAAATCAACGACCAATCAACCCACCGATTCAACCCTAACCTAATCAACGACCAATCAACCCACCGATTCGACCCTAACCTAATCAACGACCAATCAACCCACCGATTCAACCCTAATCAACGACCAATCAACCCACCGATTCAACCCTAACCTAATCAACGACCAATCAACCCACCGATTCAACCCTAACCTAATCAACGACCAATCAACCCACCAATTCAACCCTAACCAAATCAACAACCAATCAACCCATCGATTCAACCCTAACCTAATCAACGACCAATCAACACACTGATTCAACCCTAATCAACGACCAATCAACCCACCGATTCAAACCTAACCTAATCAACAAACAATCAACCCACCGATTCAACCCTAACCAAATCAACGACCAATCAACCCACCGATTCAACCCTAACCTAATCAACGACCAATCAACCCACCGATTCAACCCTAATCAACGACCTATCAACCCACCAATTCAACCCTAACCTAATCAATGACCAATCAACACACTGATTCAACCCTAATCAACGACCATTCAACCCACCAATTCAACCCTGACGTAATCAATGACCAATCAACCCACCGATTCAACCCTAACCAAATCAACGACCATTCAACACACCGATTCAACCCTAAACAAATCAACGACCAATCAACCCACCGATTCAACCCTAATCAACGACCAATCAACCCACCGATTCAACCCTAACCTAATCAACGACCAATCAACCCACCGATTCAACCCTAACCTAATCAACGACCAATCAACCCACCAATTCAACCCTAACCAAATCAACAACCAATCAACCCATCGATTCAACCCTAACCTAATCAACGACCAATCAACACACTGATTCAACCCTAATCAACGACCAATCAACCCACCGATTCAAACCTAACCTAATCAACAACCAATCAACCCACCGATTCAACCCTAACCAAATCAACGACCAATC
The DNA here is from genome assembly GCF_963921235.1 of Mobula hypostoma. NCBI lineage: Eukaryota > Metazoa > Chordata > Chondrichthyes > Myliobatiformes > Myliobatidae > Mobula > Mobula hypostoma. The sequence goes on along the minus strand of NC_086116.1, from coordinate 61,069,966 downwards.
AACCCACCGATTCAACCCTAACCTAATCAACGACCAATCAACCCACCGATTCAACCCTAATCAACGACCTATCAACCCACCAATTCAACCCTAACCTAATCAATGACCAATCAACCCACCGATTCAAACCTAACCAAATCAACGACCAATCAACCCACCGATTCAACCCTAACCTAATCAACGACCAATCAACACACTGATTCAACCCTAATCAACGACCATTCAACCCACCAATTCAACCCTGACGTAATCAATGACCAATCAACCCACCGATTCAACCCTAACCAAATCAACGACCATTCAACACACCGATTCAACCCTAAACAAATCAACGACCAATCAACCCACCGATTCAACCCTAATCAACGACCAATCAACCCACTGATTCAACCCTAACCTAATCAACGACCAATCAACCCACCGATTCAACCCTAACCTAATCAACGACCAATCAACCCACCAATTCAACCCTAACCAAATCAACAACCAATCAACCCATCGATTCAACCCTAACCTAATCAACGACCAATCAACACACTGATTCAACCCTAATCAACGACCAATCAACCCACCGATTCAAACCTAACCTAATCAACAACCAATCAACCCACCGATACAACCCTAACCAAATCAACGACCAATCAACCCACCGATTCAACCCTAACCTAATCAACAACCAATCAACCCACCGATTCAACCCTAATCAACGACCTATCAACCCCACCAATTCAACCCTAACCTAATCAATGACCAATCAACCCACCGATTCAACCCTAACCAAATCAACGACCAATCAACCCACCGATTCAACCCTAACCTAATCAACGACCAATCAACACACTGATTCAACCCTAATCAACGACCAATCAACCCACCGATTCAACCCTAACCTAATCAACGACCAATCAACCCACCGATTCAACCCTAACCAAATCAACAACCAATCAACCCATCGATTCAACCCTAACCTAATCAACGACCAATCAACACACTGATTCAACCCTAACCTAATCAATGACCAATCAACCCACCAATTCAACCCTAACCTAATCAACGACCAATCAAACCACCGATTCAACCCCAACCAAATCAACGACCAATCAACCCACCGATTCAACCCTAATCAACGACCAATCAACCCACCGATTCAACCCTAACCTAATCAACGACCAATCAACCCACCGATTCAACCCTAACCTAATCAATGACCAATCAACCCACCGATTCAACCCTAACCAAATCAACGACCAATCAACCCACCGATTCAACCCTAACCTAATCAACGACCAATCAACACACTGATTCAACCCTAATCAACGACCATTCAACCCACCAATTCAACCCTGACGTAATCAATGACCAATCAACCCACCGATTCAACCCTAACCAAATCAACGACCATTCAACACACCGATTCAACCCTAACCAAATCAGCGACCAATCAACACACCGATTCAACCTTAATCAATGACCAATCAACCCACCAATTCAACCCTAACCTAATCAATGACCAATCAACCCACCGATTCAACCCTAACCAAATCAACGACCAATCAACCCACCGATTCAACCCTAACCTAATCAACGACCAATCAACCCACCGATTCAACCCTAATCAACAACCAATCAACCCACCAATTCAACCCTAACCTAATCAATGACCAATCAACCCACGATTCAACCCTAACCTAATCAACGACCAATCAACCCATCGATTCAACCCTAACCTAATCAACGACCAATCAACACACTGATTCAACCCTAACCTAATCAATGACCAATCAACCCACCGATTCAACCCTAACCTAATCAACGACCAATCAAACCACCGATTCAACCCTAACCAAATCAACGACCAATCAACCCACCGATTCAACCCTAATCAACGACCAATCAACCCACCGATTCAACCCTAACCTAATCAACGACCAATCAACCCACCGATTCAACCCTAACCTAATCAATGACCAATCAACCCACCGATTCAACCCTAACCAAATCAACGACCAATCAACCCACCGATTCAACCCTAACCTAATCAACGACCAATCAACACACTGATTCAACCCTAATCAACGACCATTCAACCCACCAATTCAACCCTGACGTAATCAATGACCAATCAACCCACCGATTCAACCCTAACCAAATCAACGACCATTCAACACACCGATTCAACCCTAACCAAATCAGCGACCAATCAACCCACCGATTCAACCCTAATCAATGACCAATCAACCCACCAATTCAACCCTAACCTAATCAACGACCAATCAAACCACCGATTCAACCCCAACCAAATCAACGACCAATCAACCCACCGATTCAACCCTAATCAACGACCAATCAACCCACCGATTCAACCCTAACCTAATCAACGACCAATCAACCCACCGATTCAACCCTAACCTAATCAATGACCAATCAACCCACCGATTCAACCCTAACCAAATCAACGACCAATCAACCCACCGATTCAACCCTAACCTAATCAACGACCAATCAACACACTGATTCAACCCTAATCAACGACCATTCAACCCACCAATTCAACCCTGACGTAATCAATGACCAATCAACCCACCGATTCAACCCTAACCAAATCAACGACCATTCAACACACCGATTCAACCCTAACCAAATCAGCGACCAATCAACACACCGATTCAACCTTAATCAATGACCAATCAACCCACCAATTCAACCCTAACCTAATCAATGACCAATCAACCCACCGATTCAACCCTAACCAAATCAACGACCAATCAACCCACCGATTCAACCCTAACCTAATCAACGACCAATCAACCCACCGATTCAACCCTAATCAACAACCAATCAACCCACCAATTCAACCCTAACCTAATCAATGACCAATCAACCCACGATTCAACCCTAACCTAATCAACGACCAATCAACCCATCGATTCAACCCTAACCTAATCAACGACCAATCAACACACTGATTCAACCCTAACCTAATCAATGACCAATCAACCCACCGATTCAACCCTAACCTAATCAACGACCAATCAAACCACCGATTCAACCCTAACCAAAACAACGACCAATCAACCCACCGATTCAACCCTAATCAACGACCAATCAACCCACCGATTCAACCCTAACCTAATCAACGACCAATCAACCCACCGATTCAACCCTAACCTAATCAATGACCAATCAACCCACCGATTCAACCCTAACCAAATCAACGACCAATCAACCCACCGATTCAACCCTAACCTAATCAACGACCAATCAACACACTGATTCAACCCTAATCAACGACCATTCAACCCACCAATTCAACCCTGACGTAATCAATGACCAATCAACCCACCGATTCAACCCTAACCAAATCAACGACCATTCAACACACCGATTCAACCCTAACCAAATCAGCGACCAATCAACACACCGATTCAACCTTAATCAATGACCAATCAACCCACCAATTCAACCCTAACCTAATCAATGACCAATCAACCCACCGATTCAACCCTAACCAAATCAACGACCAATCAACCCACCGATTCAACCCTAACCTAATCAACGACCAATCAACCCACCGATTCAACCCTAACCTAATCAACGACCAATCAACCCACCGATTCAACCCTAACCTAATCAACAACCAATCAACCCACCGATTCAACCCTAACCAAATCAATGACCAATCAACCCACCGATTCAACCCTAACCTAATCAACGACCAATCAACACACTGATTCAGCCCTAATCAACGACCATTCAACCCACAAATTCAACTCTGACGTAATCAATGACCAATCAACCCACCGATTCAACCCTAACCAAATCAACGACCATTCAACACACCGATTCAACCCTAACCAAATCAACGACCAATCAACACACCGATTCAACCCTAATCAATGACCAATCAACCCACCAATTCAACCCTAACCTAATCAATGACCAATCAACCCACCGATTCAACCCTAACCAAATCAACGACCAATCAACCCACCGATTCAACCCTAATCAACGACCAATCAACCCACCGATTCAACCCTAACCAAATCAACGACCAATCAACCCACCGATTCAACCCTAATCAACGACCAATCAACCCCCAATTCAACCCTAACCTAATCAACGACCAATCAACCCACTGATTCAACCCTAACCTAATCAACAACCAATGAACCCATCGATTCAACCCTAACCTAATCAACGACCAATCAACACACTGATTCAACCCTAATCAACGACCAATCAACCCTAACCTAATCAATGACCAATCAACCCACCGATTCAACCCTAACCAAATCAACGACCAATCAACCCAATTCAACCCTAACCTAATCAACGACCAATCAACCCACCGATTCAACCCTAACCAAATCAACATTCAATCAACCCATCGATTCAACCCTAACCTAATCAACGACCAATCAACACACTGATTCAACCCTAACCTAATCAATGACCAATCAACCCACCGATTCAACCCTAACCTAATCAACGACCAATCAAACCACCGATTCAACCCTAACCAAATCAACGACCAATCAACCCACCGATTCAACCCTAATCAACGACCAATCAACCCACCGATTCAACCCTAACCTAATCAACGACCAATCAACCCACCGATTCAACCCTAACCAAATCAACAACCAATCAACCCATCGATTCAACCCTAACCTAATCAACGACCAATCAACACACTGATTCAACCCTAACCTAATCAATGACCAATCAACCCACCGATTCAACCCTAACCTAATCAACGACCAATCAAACCACCGATTCAACCCCAACCAAATCAACGACCAATCAACCCACCGATTCAACCCTAATCAACGACCAATCAACCCACCGATTCAACCCTAACCTAATCAACGACCAATCAACCCACCGATTCAACCCTGACGTAATCAATGACCAATCAACCCACCGATTCAACCCTAACCAAATCAACGACCATTGAACACACCGATTCAACCCTAACCAAATCAGCGACCAATCAACACACCGATTCAACCCTAACCTAATCAACGACCAATCAACCCACCGATTCAACCCTAACCAAATCAACAACCAATCAACCCATCGATTCAACCCTAACCTAATCAACGACCAATCAACACACTGATTCAACCCTAACCTAATCAATGACCAATCAACCCACCGATTCAACCCTAACCTAATCAACGACCAATCAAACCACCGATTCAACCCCAACCAAATCAACGACCAATCAACCCACCGATTCAACCCTAATCAACGACCAATCAACCCACCGATTCAACCCTAACCTAATCAACGACCAATCAACCCACCGATTCAACCCTGACGTAATCAATGACCAATCAACCCACCGATTCAACCCTAACCAAATCAACGACCATTGAACACACCGATTCAACCCTAACCAAATCAGCGACCAATCAACACACCGATTCAACCCTAATCAACGACCAATCAACCCACCGATTCAACCCTAACCTAATCAACGACCAATCAACCCACCGATTCAACCCTAACCTAATCAATGACCAATCAACCCACCGATTCAACCCTAACCAAATCAACGACCAATCAACCCACCGATTCAACCCTAACCTAATCAACGACCAATCAACACACTGATTCAACCCTAATCAACGACCATTCAACCCACCAATTCAACCCTAACGTAATCAATGACCAATCAACCCACCGATTCAACCCTAACCAAATCAACGACCATTGAACACACCGATTCAACCCTAACCAAATCAGCGACCAATCAACACACCGATTCAACCTTAATCAATGACCAATCAACCCACCAATTCAACCCTAACCTAATCAATGACCAATCAACCCACCGATTCAACCCTAACCAAATCAATGACCAATCAACCCACCGATTCAACCCTAACCTAATCAACGACCAATCAACCCACCGATTCAACCCTAATCAACAACCAATCAACCCACCAATTCAACCCTAACCTAATCAATGACCAATCAACCCACGATTCAACCCTAACCTAATCAACGACCAATCAACCCACCGATTCAACCCTAACTTAATCAATGACCAATCAACCTACTAACATTCCTTCCCTTCCTCCACCTTCTTGCTCTGATTTCTGCCCTTCCTTTACAGTTCTGATGAAGGGACTTGGCCCGAAACATTGACACTTTACACTTTTCTGACAGACATCACTGTCTGGTATGGAAGGGGCTACTGCACAGGACCGAAAGAAGCTGCAGAAGGTAAATCTAGTCAGCTCCATCTTGGACAGTAGTCTACAAAGTACCCAGGACATCTTTAGGGAGCTGTGTCTCGGAAAGGCAGTGTCCATTATTAAGGGCCCCCAGCACCCAGGGCATGCCCTTTTCTCACTGTTACCATCAGGTAGGAGATACAGAAGCCTGAAGGCACACACTCAGTGATTCAGGAACAGCTTCTTCCCCTCTGCCATCCAATTCCTAAATAGACATTGAACACTTGGACACTATCTCACTCTTTTTAATATACAATATTTCTGTTTTTGCACAATTTTTAATCTATTCAATATACGTATACTGCAATTGATTTACTTATTTATTTATTATTATTAGTTTTATTTCTTTTTTTTCTCTATTTTATGTATTGCATTGAACTGCTGCTGCTGCTAAGTTAACAAATTTCACGTCACATGCCGGTGATAATAAACCTGATTCTGATTCTGATTTCTCATAGATGCTGCCTGGCCTGCTGCATTCCTCCAGCATTTGTGTGTGTTCCTTTAGATTTCCAGCATCTGCAGACTTTCTCCTAGTGTAACCAGTGTGCCTTTGGACTGTGGGAGGAAACTGGAGCACCCGGAGGAAACCCATGTGGTCATGGCAAGAATGTACAGATTCCTTCCAGATGGCGTTGGAACTGAACTCTGAATAATGACTGCAATTGCTACCTGTTACACTACGGTGGTGTCCAACCTGGCAGCTTTGTGCATCCCAAAACAGAAAAGAAGTTTTAAATACATTCTAGATTAATATAATTGGCTGAATTTAAATTTCCCAGCGGCTCTGATGAGAATTGAGCTCATGCCTCAAGGCCAGCTCTCTGGATGCCAGTCTAGTCCCTATGCCACATTACCCCTAAGAAAGAAAGAAAGAAGACAGCTTGCTGCTTGAAATGACATTTCTCTTCAGCATACATGGAACACAGAACAGTACTACACAGGAAGAAGTCCTTTGGCCCACAATATAGTGCCAAACCAATAAAATTAGTCATCAAATGGCCAACTGAACTAACCTCTTCTTCCTACACAATGTCCATATCTTCTATGAAGCAATCAAGGTTGTGTATGGTCCATCAAAACAAGGCACCTCACAACTCCTGAGCAAGCACAGCACATCCATCTTCACTGAGAAGTCAGAGCACATGAAAAGATGGCAAGAACATTTCCATGAGCTGCTGAACAGACCAGGAACCATCACCAATGAAGCACTGGGCAGAGTACACCCTCGACCCATACTGTTCGAGCTAGATGCTCCCCCTACTCTTCACGAGGTCATCAAAGCCATCAAACAATTAAAACCTAACAAGGCAACAGGGCCTGACGGTATCGCAGCTGAGATCTACCAGTATGGTGGTCACACACTGACATCATGCCTGCACCAGCTGTTCACAAAGTTGTGGGGAGCTGCAGAACTACCACAAGACTTCAAACACACATCAATCATGACCATCTACAAGAATAACGTAGGGACATGTTCGGCACAACTCTGTGGGTCGAGGGGCCTGTATTGTGCTGTAGATTTTCTATGTTTCTATAACCATATAACCATATAACAATTACAACACGGAAACAGGCCATCTCGGCCCTTCTAGTCCACGCCGAACACTTACTCTCACCTAGTCCCATCTACCTGCACTCAGCCCATAACCCTCCATTCCTTTCCTGTACATATACATATCCAATTTGTTTTTAAATGACAAAATCAAACCTGCCTCTACCACTTCTACTGGAAGCTCCTTCCACACAGCTACCACTCTCTAAGTAAAGAAGTTCCCCCTCATGTTACCCCTAAAATTTTGCCCCTCAACTCTCAACTCATGTCCTCTTGTTTGAATCTCTCCTACTCTGAATGGAAAAAGCCTATCCACGTCAACTCTATCTATCTATCTATCCCCTCATAATTTTAAACACCTCTATCAAGTCCCCCCTCAACCTTCTATGCTCCAAAGAATAAAGACCTAACTTGTTCAATCTTTCTCTGTAACTTAGGTGCTGAAACCCAGGAAACATTCTAGTAAATCTCCTCTGTACTCGCTCTATTTTGTTGACATCTGTCCTATAATTCGGTGACCAGAACTGTACACAATACTCTAAATTTGGCCTCACCAATGCCTTGTACAATTTTAACATTACATCCCAACTCCTATACTCAATGCTCTGATTTATAAAGGCCAGCATACCAAAAGCTTTCTTCACCACCCTATCCACATGAGATTCCACCTTCAGGGAACTATGCACCATTATTCCTGGATCACTCTGTTCTACTGCATTTCTCAATGCCCTACCATTTACCATGTATGTCCTATTTTGATTAGTCCTACCAAAATGTAGCACCTCTCACTTATCAGCATTAAACTCCATCTGCCATCTTTCAGCCCACTCTTCTAACTGGCCTATATCTCTCTGCAAGCTTTGAAAACCTACTTCATTATCCACAACGCCACCTATCTTAGTATCATCTGCATACTTACTAATCCAATTTACCACCCCATCATCCAGATCATTAATGTATATGACAAACAACATTGGACACAGTACAGATCCTTGAGGTACACCACTAGTCACCGGCCTCCAACCTGACGAACAGTTATCCACCATTACTCTCTGGCATCTCCCATCCAGCCACTGTTGAATCCATTTTATTACTTCAATATTAATACCTAATAACTGAACCTTCCTAACTAACCTTCTGTGTGCAACCTTGTTGAAGGCCTGACTGAAGTCCATATAGACGACATCCACCACTTTACCCTTGTCAATTTTCCTAGTAACCTCTTCAAAAAATTGAATAAAGTTTGTCTAACATTACCTTCCACGCACAAATCTGTGTTGACTGCTCCTAATCAGACCACGTTTATCCAGATAATTATATATACCATCTCTAACAATACTTTCCATTAATTTACCCACCACTGACGTCAAATTTACAGGCCGATAATTGCTAAGTTTACTCTTAGAACCCTTTTTCAACAATGGAACCACATGAGCAATACGCCAATCCTCCGGCACCATCCCTGTTTCTAATGACATTTGAAATATTTCTATCAGAGCCCCTGCTATTTCTACACTAACTTCCCTCAAGGTCCTATGGAATATCCTGTCAGGACCCGGAGACTTATCCACTTTTATATTCCTTAAAAGTGCCAGTACTTCCTCTTCTTTAATCATCATAGTTTCCACAACTACCCTACTTGGTTCCCTTACCTTACACAATTCAATATCCTTCTCCTTAGTGAATACCGAAGAAAAGAAATTGTTCAAAATCTCCCCCATCTCTTTTGACTCCGCACATAGCTGTCCACTCTGATTCTCTTAGGGAGCAATTTTATCCCTCGCTATCCTTTTGCTATTAATATAACTGTAGAAACCCTTTGGATATATTTTTACCTTATTTGCCAAAGCAACTTCATATCTTCTTTAAATTTTCTAATTCCTTTCTTAAGATTCTGTTTACATTCTTTATATTCCTCGAGCATTCCTCATTTACTCCAAGCTGCCTATATTTATTGTAGGTCTCTCTCTTTTTCCGAACCAAATTTCCAATATCCCTTGAAAACCGTGGCTCTCTCAAACTTTTCTTTTCTTTCAACCTAACAGGAACATAAAGATTCTGTACCCTCAAAATTTCACCTTTAAATGACCTCCATTTCTCTATTACATCTTTCCCATAAAACAAATTGTCCCAATCCACTCCTTCTAAATCCTTTCACATCTCCTCAAAGTTAGCCTTTCTCCAATCAAAAATCTCAACCCTGGGTCCAGTCCTATCCTTCTCCATAATTATATTGAAACTAATGGTATTGTGATCACTGGACCCGAAGTGCTCCCCAACACAAACCTCCGTCACCTGACCTATCTCATTCCCTAACAGGAGATCCAACACTGCCCCTTCTCTAGTTGGTACCTCTATGTATTGCTGCAAAAAACTATCCTGCACACATTTTACAAACTCCAAACCATCCAGCCCTTTTACAGAATGGGCTTCTCAGTCTATGTGTGGAAAATTAAAATCTCCCACAATCACAACCTTGTGCTTACAACAAATATCTGCTATCTCTTTACAAATCTGCTCCTCCAATTCTCGCTCCCTATTAGGTGGTCTATAATACACCCCCATAAGCGTTTCTACACCTTTCCCATTCCTCAATTCTACCCAAATCGCCTCCCTAGATGAGCCCTCTAATCTACCCTGCCAAAGCACCGCTGCAATATTTTCTCTGACAAGCAATGCAACACCTCCTCCTCTTGCCCTTCCGATTCTATCACACCTGAAGCAACAAAATCCAGAAATATTTAGTCGCCAATCACACCCTTCCTGCAACAATGTTTCACTAATAGCTGCAACATCATATTTCCAGGTATCAATCCATGCTCTAAGCTCATCCACCTTTCTTACAATGCTCCTAGCATTAAAATAGATGCATTTAAGAAACTCTCCACCTCTTACTCTCTCTTTATCCTTAATGGAGCAAACAACTTTGTTATCTTTTTCTTCCTTCTCCCTACATCTTCAGTCTGTGTGCTCCCCTTCTCTGTCACCTGCCTATCCTCCCTTACACACTGTCTACTAGCTTTCTCTATTTATGAACTAACATCCTCTCTCCTAGTCTCTTCAATTTGATTCCCACCCCCCAACCATTCTAGTTTAAAGTTTCCCCAGAAGCCTTCGCAAATCTCCCTGCCAGAATATTGGTCCCCCTAGGATTCAAGTGTAACCCGTCCTTTTTGTACAGGTCACGCCTGCGCCAAAAGAGGTCCCAATGATCCAAAAACTTGAATCCCTGCCCCCTGCTCCAATCCCTCAGCCACGCATTTATCCTCCACCTCATCGCATTCCTACTCTCACTGTCGCGTGGCACAGGCAGTAATCCCGAGATTACTACCTTTGCGGTCCTTTTTCTCAACTCCCTTCCTAGCTCCCTATATTCTCCTTTCAGGACCTCATCCCTTTTCCTACCTATGTCATTGGTACCTATATGTACCACGACCTCTGGCTCCTCACCCTCCCACTTCAGGATATCTTGGACACGATCAGAAATATCCCGGACCCTGGCACCAGGGAGGCAAACTACCATCCGGGTCTCTGGACTGCGTCCACAGAATCGCCTATCTGACCCCCTTACTATCGAGTCCCCTATCACAACTGCCCTCCTCTTCCTTTTCCTACCCTTCTGAGCTGCAGGGCCAGACTCTGTGCCGGAGGCACGGCCACTGTCGCTTCCCCCAGGTAAGCTGTCCCCCCCTCAACAATACTCAAACAGGAGTACCTATTGTCAAGGGGCACAGCCACCGGGGTACTCCCTATTACCTGACTCTTCCCCTTCCCCCTCCTATCCGTGACCCACTTGTCTGCCTCCCGTGGCCCCGGTGTGACCACCTGCCTGTAACTCCTCTCTATCAACTCCTCACTCTCCCTGACCAGACAAAGGTCATCGAGCTGCAGCTCCAGTTCCCTAACATGGTCCCTTAGGAGCTGCAGCTCAGCGCACCTGGCGCAGATGTGGACATCCGGGAGGCTAGGAGACTCCAGGACCTCCCACATCCGACACAGAGAACAACAAGCTGCCCTCACAATCATACTTCCCCCTTTCCTCAAGTAACAGGAAAAATTGAAAACCAAACCTACTTTGCCTCGCCCGTTTCCGCCTAAGCCTGTTCAGCCAAAGCCCTTAAGCCTTCACTCTGCTGCCCGCACTTAAATCTTCCGCACTTCACTGCCTGATGTCACACGCCTGTGCAGTCCCGCCTCTGATAAGAAGAAGAAAAAATCAAAATGGCTCCCGCTGGATTCCCACTCCGATTCTCAGACTTCCTTCTATGTAACAAGGGAGATTAGAGAGACTGCAACAATTACCGTGGCATCTGTCTTCTGTCAGCTGCAGGAAACTGCCTCGCAAAGATCATTCTTAGACGCTTGGTGTCCAACATCAGTGACAATATCCTTCCAGAGAGCCAGTGTGGTTTTCAAACAGGCCATAGTACAGTGGAGATGATCTTTTCACTGAGGCAGCTCCAAGAGAAATGTGTTGAGCAGCAGAGAAGTCTCTATGTCACATCTGTTGATCTAACCAAAGCGTTTGACGCTGTTGGTAGAGATGGCCTGTGGACATTCCTACCAAAATTTGGTTGCCCCCCACACCTAACCAACATCATCCGTCAGTTCCACGAAGGAATGGAAGGCCGCATCAACATGTGTAGTGAGTTGTTAGACTCATTTTCCACTAGCAATGGCGTAAAACAGGGTTGTGTTCTGGCTCCTACTCTGTTTGGACTATTCTTCGCTGCTGTTCTTCAGGATGCCATATCAGACCTGAAGTTAGGGGTCTTCCTGCAAACAAGGGCTGATGGCGGGCTCCTCAACCTCACAAGATTGAGAGCAAAAACAAAAGTTGGGCATTGTGGCGCATAAGCTATAGTTTGCTGATGACTGTGCACTGGTTGCCCCCTCTCTCGACGACTTACAGGAGATCACCAGTGCAGCCAAAAGCTTCGGACTGACAATCAGCCTGAAAAAGGTAAAAGTTTTGTACCAACCAGCTCCTGGCTCAAGCTACGAAGAACCTACTGTTCTCATTGATGATACTCGTCTTAATGCTGTCAACAAGTTTGACTACCTGGACAGCATAATAACATCCTCAGCTTCTCTGGAGGTAGAGATTGAGTCAAGAACCAGAAAAGCCTGCTTTGCCTTTGGTCAGCTGAAAGATCGAGTTTGGTCACAGAACATCAGGTTGGCCACCAAGTGCAAGGTATACAGGGACATTGTCATATCAACCTTGTTATACGGATGTGAGACATGGTGCCCATATCAGAGACACTTACGCCAGCTTGACCAACTGCAGCAGCATCACCTACGTTCTCTGATGAAGATCACCTGGCGAGACAAGGTCTCCAATACCGAGGTCCTCTCTCGAGCCGGAACGCCAGCAGTTTCAACCTTGGTGATGTCAGCCCAACTGCGCTAGGCAGGGCATGTTGTCAGAATGCCTGACAGAAGACTGCCTAAGGACATCTTGTACGGCCAACTGTCCAGTAGTACCCAAAAATGAGGAGGCCAGCGACTACGGTACAAGGATGTTCTGTACAGGAGCCTCAAGAAAGCTGACATTGCCCCATCAACATGGGAGGATCTGGCTCAAGATCGCTCACAGTGGAGGGACGCCATCAGAAAAGGTGTGGACGCTGCTGAGAACAAGCTGAACGAGGCAACAGAGGAAAGGCACAGGAAGTGCCACAACACAGCTTCTGCCCCCGCTGCCCCTCCAGGCCTCACCTGCCAAGCATGTGGCAAGCAGTGCCCGTCAAGGATCGGCCTGTACAGTCACTCCAGGACGCAGATGTCAAACCCCACTAACTGACTGAAAGGAACCATCATCATCCTATGGGATGGATAGCCAGAAGAAGAAGCAGAAGATCCTACCATTTCCTTCACATTCACGTACCTTTCTAAACACCTCTTAAAAGTCCCTATTGTATCTGCCTGCACCTCCAGCCCAGGCAGCACGTTCCAGGCATCCACCACTCTCTGTGTAAAGAAAACTCTTAACACTCGCAATTCCTTTAAAATTACCCCCTCTCTCCTTAAATGTAAGCCCTCTGGCATTAGATATTTCATCCCTGGGGAAAAGATATTGTCTGTCTACTCGGTCTACGCCTCTCATAATCTTATAAATCTCTATCAGATCTCCCCTCCGCCTCCACAAACCCAAGTTTGCCCAACCTGCACTATGATATAATTCACTTTTGATTGTTAACTAGCTTGCTTTATTGGCATGTTAGCCCAGATTTGTATTTTTAACCCACTTTTCACCTTTAATGCATTCCCTCTGCTATTACTGATTTCAACCCTGGGAATAAAACAGTGTCTGTCTAGCTTTCTGATCTCGCTTTGCCTTTCACTCACTGATTGTTGTGAATTATTTGTCACATCTGCCCAAAGGACATGGAAGCGTGTGCATCTATTTAATCTACCAGCTCCCGCAGAGCAAGCAGCAATGGACTGGTCGGATTAAATAAATTTGACTCTCATCATCGCCACTCTACAGCGCATGAGAATTTAGCATTGCAAACACAAAAACACACACACAGCAGGTCGGGTAGTATCTGTGGAGAGAAGCGTTCCTACACCGCAGCACCCTCGGCGCTCTTTGTTCAAACTTCCAGCATCTTGAGGACCCGAGTTATCGGGAAAGGTTGAAAAGGTTCGGACTTTATTCCCTGGTGTGTAGGAGAATGAAAGGAGATCTGATAGAGGTATACAAAATTATGAGGGGTACAGATAGGGTAAATGCAAAAGGGTTTTTTCTCTGAGGTTGGGTGAGATTAAAACAAGAGGTCATAGGTTAAAGGTGAAACATTTAAGGTTACTTCTTCACTCAGAGGACGGAACAAGCTGCCAGTGGAAGTGGTTCAATTGCAAAATCCAAGAGAAGTTTGGATAGGAACATGGATGGGAGAGGTGAGGTGGACTATGGTCCAGGTGCAGGTCGATGGAACTAGGCAGAATAATAGACTAGATGGGCCAAAGGGCCTGTTTCTGTGCAGTAGTACTCTATGACTCTGTGATCTGCAGCTCTTTTACTTTTCACCAGTGCTTTTTCAAAAAAATCTCATGATAGGAACAGATCATTCAGTCTAACAGTGAGTGATTGTCTTAGTCACTTTCCGTGTGACTGCAAGAGCCCGTTGGACATTATTAATATGGAATGCTACAAGTCCGATTCACTGGTTTATTGGTAGATGGTGGGAGTGAATAGCTGCGTGGCTTTAGTCATAGTACAGACTGGGCCCCAAGCCGCGGTTTCACCTGCTTGCAGAAGCCCAGGAAGAAGTGTCGCAGCTGGGCATTCCACCAGTGCTGCAGAGGTGATGTGGTGCTGCGTCCACGCTGGAGTCAGTGTTCGCTTGGCAGAAGACGAGTGGTATTGTGTTTGACTGCAGACTGCTGCAATATTCATTAATCAGGGACTTAGACCATATTTTTTGTGTGACTGCGTTTTACTGCTTTCTTATATGTGCTTTCTCTTTTACATGCGCCATATGTGCCTTGTGCTATGTGTGACTGTTGGTTCTGTGTTTTGCACCTTGGCGCAGGAGTAACGATGTTTCGTTTGGCGGTATTCATGTATGGTTGAAGGACAATTAAACTTGGATGTGAACTCAAACTTCACGCTAAGCATCCCTGCCAGTTTTCTTAAACCACACGCTAACTGCTGACTATCGTTTTCATCTTCGCCAATCTGGATATCCTTCTGTTCTTCCCTCCCTTGTTTACATCCAAATTCGCCTAAGTGTCTCTGACCCAGCGCCTGCAAACTCTCCTGCTTATGCAAAAGTCACATTAGCTACTTACTCAAGCAACAGCCTCTCCAGATAACAATGGTAACAAAAATGAATAAGCTTTAGTCATAGTCATACTTTACTGATCCTGGGGGAAATTGGTTTTCATTACAGTTGCACCATGAATAATAAATAATAATAGAACCATAAATAGTTAAATAGTAATATGTAAATTATGCCAGTAAATTATGAAATAAGTCCAGGACCAGCCTATTGGCTCAGGGTGTCTGACCCTCCCAGGGAGGAGTTGTAAAGTTTGATGGCCACAGACAGGAATGACTTCCTATGACGCTCAGTGCTGCATCTCGGTGGAATGAGTCTCTGGCTGAATGTACTCCTGTGCCCACCCAGTACATTATGTAGTGGGTGGGAGACATTGTCCAAGATGGCATGCAACTTAGACAGCATCCTCTTTTCAGACACCACCGTCAGAGAGTCCAGTTCCATCCCCACAACATCACTGGCCTTACGAATGAGTTTGTTGATTCTGTTGGTCTCTGCTACCTTCAGCCTGCTGCCCTCGCACACAACAAACTCAGGAACTTATTAAACTTGACTCAATAGTTTTTTAATATTATTCTAGGTTATGATTAGGAAGTTTCCATCGCCTAGAGAAACTGGCCTCTTACATACACTCAAGTGCCTTTACACTTCCACCTCAGTGAGCTGTGGATTTGAGTTCGACTCAGAGCCCCGAGCACAACAACCCTCAGCCGGCTCAGTGAGGGGAGAAGGGAGATAGTGAGGGTGAGAAAGAGGAAAAAGGAGATGGGGGGATAGTGGAGAGAGAAGGAGAGAGAGGGAGAGGGTGGAGAACGAGGGGATGGAGGAGAGAAAGAAAGGGCTGAGGAGAGAGGAGGAAGGGAGAGAGTGGGAGGGTGCAGAGAGAGAGGCGAGGAAGTGAGAGACAGAGATAGGAAAAAGGAAAGAGACAGTGGGGGAAGGGGGGAAGGTGGAGAGTGAGAGGAGGAGAGAGAAAGAGGGACAGGTGCAGGGGGGGAGAGTGTGAATGAGAGAGGTGGAGAGAGAGAAGGGAGAGGAGGAGAGAGACGGGGAAGGAGAGGTTGGTGGAGAGAGAGAGGGATGGGGGAGAGAGAGAAAGGGAGAGACGGGGGATAGAGGGAGAGAGAGGGGATAGAGAGAGAGAGGAGGGGGAAGGGAGAGGGGGAAGGGAGAGGGGGAAGGGAAAGGGGAAGGGAAAGGGGGAAGGGAGAGGGGGAAGGGAGAGAGGGTGGAAAGAGAAGAGAAGAGAGACAGAGACAGGAAGAAGGAGAGGGAGTAGGGGAAGAGGGAGGGGGCGGAGATTGAGAGAGAGAGAGAGTGGAAGAGGGAGAGGAGTGGAGAGGGGTATAGTGAGAGAAAGAGAGAGAAGGGGGAGAAGGGGCATAATGAGGGAGAGGTGGAGAGAGGAGTTGGTGGTAAAGTTAGCTCCCACTCCAAGCCAATTACCCAGTGTGCTTCAGTATCTGTGGTGCGCAGCAGTGTCAGGACCTCAGCTGCTGTGACCCTTCATTTCTCGTGGGTTACTGACAGCAGCCGCCACCTGAATGGTGCTGATGCCTGACCTTTACATGGAGCTGTCAAGGAGGGAAAATCAGAGACTGTAAATGACAGTAAAAGTGTGTGAGGATGTGCCTGACAGAATGGAATTGTCACTTTTCCTGCAGCTGGTGTCAATATTAAAGTCTAATTTTTTGACATAATAATCATCTCTTCTCCCCCACATTCTTTATATTCTATGCTAATTTCTTCCATTTCTACAGCTTGCATTCAAAAACATTTAACCGTTTAAGGACAAAGAAATGTCTTTGCTATTTCTGTTATCTCTCATCCGTCCTCCTGACTGTTCCTGGTATCGACCACTACCTGGTAGCTCACTGGCGGCAGCTGAGAACCAGTCAGGCACGGGAACCCACGCACAGCCCAATCCGCCCCTCTCTATCAATCAAAGTCGCTACTTCTTCTCCTAAAAAAGTTATTAGCTTTTCTTTATTGATACGTTAGAGCAGTGGTGTCACACACTGGAATAGCATTTCTTGGCCATCCCTCAAAGAGATTTTAAAGATTAACTTTAGTTGTCACATGTACCTCAAAACATAACGTGTTACTGGCCTCGACAACCAACACAGTAAAGCATATGTGGGGATTCAAACAAGAGTCCAAGACAGTCACCAATTAATTAAATAAAGTCCATAAGACCACAAGCCATAGGAGCAGACTGAGGTCATTCGGCCCATCAAAACTTGCTCTGTCATTCCATCGCAGCTGATTTATTAACCCTCTGAACCTCATTCTCCTGCCTTTTCCTCGTAACCTTTGATGCCCATCAGAAACAACTTTACCCATGGACTCTAAACTCTTACTCTTACCCACAGAGGCAGGAAGCATGTTCCCGCTGATGGGTGAATCCAGAACCAGAGGCCACAGTTTAAGAATTAGGGGTAGGCCATTGAGAACGGACCTGAGGAAAAACTTTTTCACCCAGAGAGTGGTGGATATATGGAATGCTCTGCCCCAGAAGGCTGTGGAGGCCAAGTCTCTGGATGCTTTCAAAAAAGAGATGGATAGAGCTCTTAAAGATAGTAGAATCAAAGGTTATGGGGATAAGGCAGGAACGGGATACTGATTGTGGATGATCAGCCATGATCACAGTGAATGGCAGTGCTGGCTCAAAGGGCCAAATGGCCTACTCCTGCACCTATTGTCTAAACTTCTCACTGCCTGAGAAAATCAGCAAACCCCTCCCAGCCTGGACATTTTCTCTTCTCCTCCCCTCCCCTCCCTCCGCCACCCAAATCAGGCAGAACAGAACCCAGGAAACATAGCTCACAGCTATCTGGACTATTCCTCTTCTCACCCTGTCTCTAGCAAAAACGCCATCCCCTTCTCGCAATTCCTCCGTCTCCGCCGCATCTGCTCTCAGGATGAGGTTTTTCATTCTAGGACGAGGGAGATGTCTTCCTTTTTTAAAGAAAGGGGCTTCCCTTCCTCCACTATCAACTCTGCTCTTAAACGCATCTCCCCCATTTCACGTACATCTGCTCTCACTCCATCCTCCCGCCACCCCACTAGGAATAGGGTTCCCCTGGTCCTCACCTACCACCCCACCAGCCTCCGGGTCCAACATATTATTCTCTGTAACTTCCGCCACCTCCAACGGGATCCCACCACTAAGCACATCTTTCCTTCCCCCCCCCCCTGCATTCTGCAGGGATCGCTCCCTACGCAACTCCCTTGTCCATTCGTCCCCCCCATCCCTTCCCACTGATCTCCCTCCTGGCACTTATCTGTGTAAGCGGAACAAGTGCTACACATGCCCTTACACTTCCTCCCTTACCACCATTCAGGGCCCCAAACAGTCCTTCCAGGTGAGGCAACACTTCACCTGTGAGTCGGCTGGGGTGATATACTGCATCCGGTGCTCCCGATGTGGCCTTTTATATATTGGCGAGACCCGACGCAGACTGGGAGACCGCTTTGCTGAACACCTACGATCTGTCCACCAGAGAAAGCAGGATCTCCCGGTGGCCACACATTTTAATTCCACATCCCATTCCCATTCTGACATGTCTATCCACGGCCTCCTCTACTGTAAAGATGAAGCCACACTCAGGTTGGAGGAATAACACCTTATATTCCGTCTGGGTAGCCTCCAACCTGATGGCATGAACATCGACTTCTCTAACTTCCGCTAATGTCCCACCTCACCCTCGTACCCCATCTGTTACTTAGTTTTATACACACATTCTTTCTCTCACTCTCCTTTTTCTCTCTCTGTCCCTTTGAATATACCCCTTGCCCAACCTCAGGGTCCCCCCCGCCTCCTTGTCCTTCTTCCCGGACCTCCTGTCCCATGATCCTCTCGTATCTCTTTTGCCTATCACCTGTCCAGCTCCTGGCTCCATCCCTCCCCCTCCTGTCTTCTCCTATTATTTTGGATCTCCCCCTCCCCCTCCCAGTTTCAAATCCCTTACTCACTCTTCCTTCAGTTAGTCCTGACGAAGGGTTTCGGCCTGAAGCGTCGACTGCACCTCTTCCTAGAGATGCTGCCTGGCCTGCTGTGTTCACCAGCAACTTCTATTTGTGTTCCCAG